>NW_017731446.1:300542-307395 GCF_001890085.2 Hipposideros armiger | reverse complement strand
GGGCGGGCATAGCCCACCATCGAACAGGCAGTCTTGTTGTTAGGAGCATGTGCTCTCAACAGCTGAGCCATCCTGCCATCTGTTGGCAGCTCAGCAGCAGCTCTGCTCGGGAGCAGCGTCACTGGCCCATGTGGGAATCGAACCGGTGGCCCTGCTGCTCAGAGCTTGTGCTCTTAAGCTAACTCTTAACCAACTGAGCCACTCGACCGGCTCCTGAATCTTATTTTTTTCTTGGTCAGTCTAGCTAAAGATATGTCAGTTTGTTAATTTTTTTTTGAAGAACCAATTTGGGTTTATTGATTTTTCTCTATTGTTTATTCTCTGTTTTATTTCTTTCCACTCTAATCTTTATTTTCTTTCCTCTGCTTGCTTTGAATTTAGTTTTTTTCTAGTTTTTTAAGTTCAAGGGTTTATTGATTTAGAATAGTTCTTCTTTTTAAACATAGGTAGGGACAGCTATAAGTTTCCCTCTAAGCATTGCTTTAACCACATCCCATATATTTTGTTATGTTGTGTTTTTGTTGTAATTAATCTAAAAGTATTTCTAATTTTTCCTGTGATTTCTGCTTTAATTTGTTGGTTGTTAAGAACGTATTGTTTTAGAGATCCAGCTGGAAGAGCCAAAGGCTGCCCTGGTGTGAGTAAGCCAAGAACCCTGTCTGCCCCTCTTCTTCTGACCTGTGCCCCTATGTTGACATTGCCCTGGACAGCAGGAGTGTCTGGGCACTGTCCTCTGATCCTGGCAGAAAAGGACTGAGTCTCCCACTTTCAACCCTTCTGCCTTTCCTTGAGTCTCCTCAGGACTCACTCACAGCACTCTTAGTTGCAAGGCATGTTGCTTTTTTAAATCTCTGGAATGGACTCCATTCTTATTACTTGTAGGGCCCCAAAGGCTAATAAAACTTGTGTTTATGGTGGTGATGGGGCAGGGGGGAAGGGAGAGAATGTATTGTTTAATTTCCACATATTTTGAATTTCCTAAATTTTCTTTGTTATAAATTTCTAATTTCATTTCATTGCAGTTGGAGAACATACTTTGTATGATTTAAATCCTTTAAAATTTACTGAGACTTGCTTTACAGACTAACCTATGGGTTATCTTGAAGAATGACCTATGTGCATTTGAGAAGGATAGGCATTCTATTATTGTTGGGTGAAGTATTCTATAAATATCTGTTAGGTCTAGTTAATTTCTAATGTTGCTCAAGCCCTCTATTTCCTTATTGACCTATTAATTAATATATCCGTTACCAGAAGTGAAGTACTAAAGTCTTCAGCTATTATTATTGAATTGTCCATTCTCCCTTCAACTCTTTTCTTTCATTTTATTTGAGGCTCTGTATATCTAGTTTTGTGTGTGTGTGTTTTTTTTAAAGATTTTTANCCTCATATGTGGGATCCGAACCGGGGCCCTCTGGCATCCCAAGCGAGTTCTTAACCATCGCGCCACTCGGCCGGCCCTACCCTATGTCTTTTGATTGGAGCATCTAACCCATTTACATTTAAAGTGATTATTGATAGGTACATAGTTATTGCCATTTTATTATCCATATTTATGTTTTGTTTTTTTTTACCCATTTCTTGTAATACTGATTTGGTGGTGATGAATTCCTTTAGTTTTTCTTTGTCTGGGAAGCTCTTTATCACTCCTTCAATTTTAACTGATAGTCTTGCTAGATAGAGTAGTTTTGGTTGTAGGTCCTTGTGCTTCATCACTTTGAATATTTCCTGCCAATCTCTTCTGGCCTGCAAAGTGTCTGTTGAGAAATCAGCTGGCAGTCTTACGGGAGCTCCTTTGTAGGTAACTAACTGCCTTTCTCTTGCTGCTTTTAATTAAGATTCTCTAAACTTTGCCTTTTTAATTATGATGTGTCTTGGTGTAGGTCTCTTTGGGTTCATCTTGTTTAGAACTCTGCATTTTCTGGACTTGTATGTGTATGCCCTTTGCCAGGTTAGGGAAGTTTTCAGTCATTTCTTCAAATAGGTTCTCAATCCCTTGTTTTCTCTATTCTCCTTCTATTACCCTTATGATGCAAATGTTGTTATGCTTGATGTTGTACTAGAGGTCCCTTAAACTATCCTCATTTTTAAAAATTATTTTTTTCTTTTTGCTGTTCCAACTCAGTGTTTTCTACTACTTTGTCTTCTAATTCACTGATTCAATCATCTGCTGTTGATTCCTTCTAGTGTATTCTTTATTTCGGTCATTGTATTTTTCATCTCTGACTGGTTCTTTTTTATGACTTTTATGTCCTTTTTATACTTACTATCTCTTTGTTGAAGTTCCCTAAGCATCCTTATAACCAGTGTTTTGAACTCTGTATCTGGTAGATTGCTTGCCTCCATTTTGCTTAGTTCATTTTCTGGAGATTTCTCCTGTTCTTTCATTTGAAAGATGTTTTTTTCTTTCCTCATTTTGGCTGTCTCTCTGTGTTTGTTTCTATGTATTAGGTAGATCTGCTACATCTTTCAGGCTTAGTTAGCAACGTGGCCTTATGTAGTAGGTGTCCTGTGGGGCCCCATGGCACAGTCTCCCTGATCACCTGAGCCAGACGCTCCCCGAGTGTCCCTTGTATGGGTTGTGTGTACTCTCCTGTTGTTGAATCTTGACTGATGTTGGCACATCATAGGGGAGACTGACCCGCAGGCATACTGGCTATGAGGATTGGCCACACCACAGCATATGAGCTGCTGTGCAGGGGCTGACCCTACAGAGCAAGATTCACCCCAGTAGGCTCTGGCGCCTGCTGAGACCACACTTGGGGTGTGCCACTTGTAGAGATTATTGGGTGGTGTTCTGTTGTAGTTTGAAGCTGAGAATAATGCCATCTTAACAATATCTTCCAATACATAAACATGTAATGTACTTTCATTTATTTAGATCTTCTTTAATTTTTTTCAATGATGTTTAGTAGTTTTCAGCATACAAGTCTTGCACTTTAGTTAAATTTATTCCTAAGTATTTTATGCCTTTTGATACTATTGGGTTATCGGAAAAGTCATGATGCATGTTTGCGACAGATGGCACTAGTTCATTTTTGCAAGCACTAGAATCATTCGCATCTACGTTATTGCTATGTTATTTGACAGCTGACAGTTCTAGCTTCATTCTAAAAATAAACTGAGCGATTTGGTTGAGTTTTGGAGATTTTACAACAAGTTGAAGATGAAAGACCAAACTGTGCATTTTTGCCATATTTTACTGTTTTACTTCCATAAAGGGAAGAACACGTGTCAAGCTTGTGAAAAGTTGCATAAAGTTTACGGTGACAATGCTCTACAAGAACTTCAGTGCCAATGATGGTTCACGAAATTCCATGCTGGTGATTTTGATCTCAACGACACTCCTTGGTCAGGGAGGCCCACTGTGGTTTAATGACGACAAAATAATAAAGGCACTAATCGAGTCAAAGCCACATTACATGACACGAGAGATTGCAGAAACATTGAACATCCATCATGCAAGCTTTCACGACCACCTGAAGAAGCTGGGATATGGAAGCAAGCTCGATATTTGGGTTCCACATAAACTCAAAGAAGTTCATTCGAAGGCACGTATAAACATCTGCAATATGCTCATTAAACGTGAGGAAAACAATCCTTTTTTGAAGCGACTGATAACTGGTGATGAGAAATGGATTGTTTACAACAATGTGGTGTGCAAACGGTCTTGGTCCCAACGTGATGATTCACCTCAGACAGCAGACATTCATTAGAAGAAGGTTATGCTCTCAGTGTGGTGGGATTTTAAAGATGTCATGTTTTTCGAGCTCCTACCAAAGAACCAAACAATCAATTCGAATGTGTACTGTTGGCAATTGGATAGTTGAAATGAATCCATCATTCAGAAATGTCCAGAGCTTGTTAATTGTAAAGGAGTGTGTTCAATCACGACAACGCAAGATCACACACAAGTTTGATCACCCGTCAAAAATTATTGGAGCTTAGATGGGATATGTTGCCACACCCACCATATTCACCTGACCTTGCACCGTCAGACTTCCACTTGTTTCGCTCTCTTCAAAACTCCTTGCATGGTATAATGTTCAATTCAGATGAGGCTGTAAATCAGCACTGCACCTTGTTCAGTTTTTTGCAAATAAAGACATGTCTTTCTATGAACAAGAAATTATGAAGCTCACTGAAAGATGGAAAAGGTTATCGAACAAAATGGGCAATATATGATTGATTGATCTTTGTTCTTTATATAAATAAATGACCTTTGAAAAACATAGACAAAATGTTTTCCGACAACCCAATATTATAAATGGAATTGTTCTCTAAATTTCATTTTCAGATTATTCATTGTTAGTGAATGAAAATACAACTGAATTTTTCTTTTCCACCCTGGATGCCTTTATTTCTTTTTCTTGCCTAATTGTTCTGGCTAGAATCTCCATTAAAAAGCTGACCAAAATGGTGAGAGTGGCCATCCTTGTCATGTTCCTGATCTTAAAGGGAAAAATTTCAGTCTTTCACCATTAGGATGATCTTAACTGTGGGTTTTCTTATAGATCCCCTTGTCAGGTTGAGGAAATTCCCTTTGATTCCTAGGTTGTTGAATGTTTTTATCATGAAAAGGTGTTAGATTTTGTCAAATTCTTTTTGTGTGTCTATTGAGATGATCACGTGGGTTTTCCATTATTCAATTAATGTGGTATATGTACTACACACTGATTGTTGAACCAACCTTATATTCCTGGGTTATATCCCACTTGGATCATGATGTAGAATCCTTTTCATATGGTACTGAATTCGGGCTGGCCGAGTGGCTCAGTTGGTTAAGAGCTNATGGGAACAGTGCTGGGGAATTGGGGGAAGGGGAACAGACACGTTGCTGTCATTTTTTGTTCTTCAATCTAGTTGTAGAGGACGTTGCTTCACTGGCCCAAACTGGCACCATCATGGCGCTCTTCCCAGGCGAGGCAGATCAGTTGCCGGTTTCTGGACGGCCGATCACTGCGGCTGCTGGCCACTTACGCTGCCTGCTGGCTACACACGGTAGCCCATGGCAACCCACTGCCACAGGGGCTGCAGCCTACGCCGTCGCTGGCAACTCACAGCAGCCCAGCTCCAGGTCAAGCTGTTGTTCAGCATCTTAGCTGTAGAGGGCAGTGTCACTGGGCCTTATGTGTGGGATCCGAACCGGGGCCCTCTGGCATCCCAAGCCAGCTCTTAACCATCACGCCACTCGGCCGGCCCAGTCTTTTCAGTTTTGAGTTATAAGAGTTCTTTATATATTCTGTTTACTGGACCCTTATCAGATAAATGATTTGAAAATATTTTCTCCCATTCTGTGGGTTGTCTTTTTACTTTATTGATAGTGTCTTGGGAACAAACATTTTTAATCTTGATGAAATGTATCAGGTTTTTTTTCTTTTATTGCTTGTGCTTTTGGTGTCTAAGAAACCATTGTATAATCCAAGGTCACAAAGATTAATACATATAATTTCTTCTAAGTATCTTATAGTTTTAGCTCTTATATTAAGCCTATGATCCATTCTGAGTTAGTTTTTAATATAGTGTGAGGTAGGGGTCCAGTCTAATTCTTTTGCATATAAAAATTCAGTTGCTCCAGAACGATTTATTGAAAAGAGTCTTCTTTTCCCATTTAATTATCCTGGCACCTTTGTTGAAAACCAACTGACCATAGATGTATGGGTTTATCTCTGGACAATCAATTCTATTTCATTGATCCATGTGTCTATCCTATGCCAGTAACACATTATTTTAATTACAGTAATAACGCTCTGATCTTTATTATTTCCTTCCTTCTATTCACTTTGGGCTTTGTTTGCTGTTCTTTTTCTAGTTCCTTTAGGTTTAGGGTTAGATTGTTTATTTGATCTTTCTTGTTTCTCAAGATAGGCCTGTATTGCTATGAATTTCCCTCTTAGGAATGCCTTTGCTGTCTCCCATAGATTCTGGGTCATTGTGTTTTTGTTTTCATTTGTCTCAAGGTATCTTTTGATTTCTTTCTTGATCTCACTGGTAAGCCATTCATTGTTTAGTAACATGTTATTTAGCTTCCATGTGTTTGTGTTTTTCAGTTTCTTTCTTGTAATTTATTTCTAGTTTCATACATTGTGGTCAGAGAAGCTGCTTGGTATGACTTCAATCTTGTTAAATATATGAAGATTTGTTTTTGGGGCTTAACATGTGGTCTATCTTGGAAAATACTCCATGACAAAGAATGTATATTATGCTGCTTTGGGGTAAAATACTCTAAAAATATCAATTAAATCCACCTGATCTAATGTGTTATTTAAGGCCGCTGTTTCCTTGTTGATTTTCTGTCTGGAAGATTCATCTATTGGTGTCAACGGGGTGTTAAAAGTCCCCTACTATGACTATTACTGTCATTCTTTCTATGTTGGTAAACATTTGCTTTATGTAGTTAGGTGCTCCTATGTTGGGTGCATAAATGTTTACAAGGATTATATCCTCTTATTGGATTGACCCCTTTATCATTATGAAATGTCCTTCATTGTTTCTTATTATAGCCTTTGCTTTAAATTCTATTTTGTCTCATATAAGTATTGCTACTCCAGCTTTTTGTTGTTTCCACTTGCATGAAATATCTTTTCCCACCCCTTTATTTTCAGTCTGTATGTGTCTTTTGATCTGAAATGGGTCTTTTGTAGACAACATATATATATATATATATATATATATATATATATATATATATATATATATATATATATAGGTCTTGTTTTCTTATCCATTCAGCTACCCTAGGTCTTTTTTTTTTTTTTAAGATTTTTATTGGGAAATTGGGGAATGGGAACAGTGCTGGGGAATTGGGGGAAGGGAAACAGACAAGTTGCTGTCGTTTTGTTCTTCAATCTAG
>NW_017731446.1:254769-295432 GCF_001890085.2 Hipposideros armiger | reverse complement strand
TATATAATGTTCTTCTTTGACTCTAGTAACCATTTTTCTCTAGTCTATTTTTTTTTTAGCTGAGCCATCCTGCCACCTGTTGGCAGCTCAGCTCAGGCTGGGAATTGAACCAGCGACCCTGTTGCTCAGAGCTCACACTCTTGAGCGAGCTCTTAACCAACTGAGCCACTCGGCCAGCACCTAAAAGTCTATTTTGTCTGATATAATTATGGCCACTCTAGATCTCTTTTGGTAACTATTTGCATAGTACATATTTTCACATATTTTTACTTTTAACCTATCTGTGACTTTAAATCTGAAGTGTATCTCCTGTAGACAGCATATAGTTGGATCATTTTTTAAAAATTCATTCTGCCATTATCTTCTTTTTGCTTGGAGTGTTTAATCTATTAACACTTAACTTAATTACTGTTAAGGTAGGATTTCCATCTGCCATTTTATTACTTGTTTTATTTATATTTTATGTATTTTTTGTTCCTCCATTACTATCTTCTTTTATGCTAAATAGGCATCCAGTGGAGGCCAGTCTGCTGGTTTTATTTATTTAATTAATTAATTTTTAAATTTATTTTTAGCTGAGCCATCCTGCCACCTGTTGGCAGCTCAGCGGCAGCTCAGCTCGGGCCATGAATCGAACCAGAGACCCTGTTGCTCAGAGCTCAAACTCTTCAGCAAGCTCTTAACCAACTGAGCCACTTGGCCGACCCTGTCCCAGTCTGCTGGTTCTAATGATGATTTTGTGCTATGAGTTTTCAAGGCTACAGTGGAGCTGGGGAGTGAGGAGGGGAACAGATCAAGTTAAAACACACAAAGCTTTCTGTTCTTATTGAGATTCAGCCATTTTTCTTAAATAAATACTCTCTGGATTACTGTAGGCCTTTAGTTAATGTCCATAGTTCTGACAAAGCTGATTCTTACCATTTTTGCCAATACTCTTGTTGCTTTTATGGAGAGGATTGTCAGAGGTCCTTATTCCATCATTCTCACTGACATAACTCTTCACTTACTTTGTGACTTAGGCAGTTCTTCTTAACTCGATCCACTTTTCATCTTTATTTCTGTTTCCTCAGAGTCTCTATCTTCTGGTACACAATTTCTTTCCTTTTGGATCTAGAGTCACTGTGAACTTTTATGAGACATTTCCATATCATTCTCTGATGTATTTTTACATCTGTGATCATGTTCACTTCCAAAATACCCTTGCTTGTTATGGCAAAATCCAATTCATCCATATGATTTAGTTGAAACTCGACTCCTCTGTTAGATCTTCTTCATTCCATCTACCTGTGAGCCAAATCAATCACTCCCACTTTTCCTATAGTCCTCTTTACATGCATCTATTATAGCTAATATTTAATGTACCCTGTCTTCTTTACTAGACTGTGAATCTTTGAGGACAGGTACTATTCCCTCTTGATCTTTGTATACCTAAAATCTAACACAGAGGAAGCACTGAGAAGATTTTTTTAAATTGATTCTCAGTAAAGAAGCTATCACACCACTGGTAGTAAGAACCAATCTCATCATTGGCACTGAGCCCTCGACATAAGCAGAAGCTAGTGGTCACAAATGAATTTTATAATACAAAGCTAACAGCAGAAGTCTTTAACTAACAGAATAAATAGAAAACCATGTGCTTCCTTTTTATTTAACTTTTAGAAAATGTCATTTGGAATCAGATTCATGAGAATGTCCTTTTGGTGCTTGGGACTGGTTCTTCATACCCCTAAGTTCTCTTCCATGCCACTCCTTCCCTGAGCTGCTGTCGGATTCTGAAGGATTCAACAAAAATCTGTCCTTTAATGTGAAAGTGATTAATTTCATCTTTAACTCATATATGTCCTATCAAATTTATCTGTTTAAGATATCTCTTTCTTTGCTGTATGCAGAAATAATTACAGGAAGAAAAGTCTGAGAGCAGAAAGTATAAATAGGAAGCCACTTAAAGAATGTAGGTGAACAATGAGATACCACTTCACTCCGGTCAGAATGGCTATCATCAATAAATCAACAAACAACAAGTGCTGGTGAGGTTGTAGAGAAAAAGGAGGTTGTAGAGAAAAAGGAACCCTGGTGCACTGTTGGTGGGACTGCAGATTGGTGCAGCCTTTATGGAAATCCTTATGGAACTATCTCAAAAAACTGAAAATGGGGCCAGCCGAATGGCACGTTGGTTAAGAGCTGGCTTAGGATGCCAGAAGGCCCCAGTTTGGATCCCACATATGAGGGCTAGTGACACTGCCTCTACAGCTAAGATGCTGAACAAAAGCTCAACCTGGATCTGGGCTGCCGTGAGTCACCAGCGTCAGCGTAGGCTGCAGTGAAGCTGCAGTGGGTTGCCATGGGCTACCGTGTGTAGCCAACAGCCAGCGTGAGCGGCCAGCAGTCACCATAAGCGGCCATCCAGAAGCTGGTGACTGATCTGCCTCNAGCTGAGCCATCCTGCCATCTGTTGGCAGCTCAGCGGCTGCTCAGCTTGGGCCGGGACTCGAACCACTGTTGCTCAGAGCTCAAACTCTTAAGCGAGCTCTTAACTAACTGAGCCATTTAGCAGGCCCTAGTTGAATTATTTTTAAATCCTATTTGATAACCTCTCTCTCTTAACTGGTAAATTTTGGCGACTCACATTTATTGGGATTACTGTTATGTTTCAATTTAACTGCTTTTCATTTGCCCTATATATCATTTTTACTCATTTCCTGCCCAATTCTTTTTTAATTTGTTAATTTTCTGATGTTATATAATGCTATTTTTTTCCTTTCAGTGGTTATTCTTGAAATTATATTGTTTATGTTTGAAATTAATTGGTATCATAATCTCCATCCCAAACAATTTAGGAAACTTCAAAGAGTGCATCCCAATCTTTAATGTACATATAAATCACCTGGGGATGTGTTAAAATGCAGATTCCAATTCAGGAAGTGTGAGATGAACCTGGTATCCTACATTTTTAAGCTCCCAAATGATGCCATGCTACTGAGAAGCAAGGCCTTAGAATTAGTAGACATTTGGGTTTGTTCCACTTTTTGGGTAATATAACAATGCTGCTATGAGCATTTTTCATGTACAATATGTTTTCTGTGGAGATATATATAATCTTCAGTTCTCTTGGGTTTATACTGAAGAATGGAATTTCTGGGTCATATTGTAATTCTGTTTAATCTGCTGAAGAACTGACAGACTTTTAAAAAGTGGCCGCAACATTTTACAATCCCAGCAGCAGTGTATGAGGGTTCCTATTTCTCCACTTCCTCATCAACACTTGTTATCGTCCACCTTTTTTATTACAACAGTCCTAGGGGGTGTAATGATATCTCACTGTGGTTTTGATTTGCATTTCCTTGGTGGTAAATGATGTTGAGCATCTTTTCAACTGCTTCCTAGCCATTTGTATATGTTCTTTAGAAAAATGTCTATTCAAATCCTTTGACTATTTTTCCATTGGGTCGTCTTTTCAGTTTTTTTGTGTGTGTGTGTTTTTTTTAAAGATTTTTATTGGGGAGTTAGGGGGATGGGAACAGTGCTGGGGAATTGGGGGAAGGGGAACAGACACGTTNCCCCAGTGCTGTTCCCCTTCCTCAATTCCCCAATAAAAATCTTAAAAAAAAAAACCAAAAACTGAAAATGGAACTACCGTGTGACCCAGCAATTCCACTCTTGGGTATCTATCCAGAGAAACCCAAGACGCTAATTTGAAAAAATGTATGCACTCCTATGTTTATTGCAGTGCTATTTACAATAGCCAAGATTTGGAAACAACTGAAATGCCCATCGGTAGATGACTGGATTAAGAAGCTGTGGTACATTTATACAATGGAGTATTACTCCACTATAAAGAAGAATGAAATCGTACCATTTAAAATGATATGGATGGACTTAGAGACTATTATGTTAAGTACAGTAAGTCAGTCGGAGAAAGACAAATACCATATGATCTCACTTTTATGTGGATCTAAAAAACTGAATGACAGAGAAAGACAAATACCATATGATCTCACTTATATGTGGATCTAAAAAACTGAATGAATGAGCAAAGTAAACAGAAATAGTCTCAGAGATATAGAGGAAAACTGATTTGTTGCTAGATGGGAGGAAGGTGGGGATGAGAGAGAAGAGGAAGGGGTTAGACAGCATAAATAGGTAACTACAATATTGCCACAGGGATATGAAAGACAGTTCGGGGAATATAATTAATAATGTTGTAAATATTTTGTAGGGTGTCAGATGGTCACATGTCGTGTTAAGGAGGCCACTTCATGGATGGGGTAGAGGCTTGATCACTACACTGTACACCTGAAGCTGCTATTTTATAATATTGTATGTCAACTATAATTGAATAGTGTGGGAGTGAAGTCAAGGGAATTGTAATAGATATGTATGATATGGGGGTGGGGAGGGGGGCAGTGGATTGGAGGAGGGGGGTTGTCACTTTGAGGGGTAAAAAGTATAACTATTGGACTGTGTTGTACAGCTGAAACTAATTTTTAAAAATGTTTATTTCACAATAAAAAACAAACCAAAAAAAAAATGTAGGTGAATTACTAGTGTAAGAAGTCAAAGAAGACCTAAATAAATGAAGATATATACATAATGTGTATGGATTGGAAAATTCAATATTATTAAGACATTAATTCATTCCAACTTGATTTATAGATTCAACACATTTCCAATATAAATCCTAATAGGATATTTTATAGATATTGACAAGCTGATTCTAAAATATATATGGAAAAGCAAAGGAGCCAGATTAACCATTTTTGAAAAAAAAAGCAGTTATTTGAAATTTTCAGCATATAGATACTGCATATATTTTGCTATATTTACATCTAAATATTTCTTTGTTTTTAGTGTTATAAACAGTACAGTTTTTAAATATTTCCATTTACAATTGTTCATTGCTAGTAAATAGAAATAAAATTAATTTTGTGTATTGACCTTGTGTCCTAACCTTGATAAACTTATTTAAATAAAGACAGTTTTGTTTCTTCCTTTCAAAAAAAAAAAAGAATAATTTAGGTGAAAATCGATGGTAACATGGACAAGAGAGAAATAGGATGATGTGAAAAATTCTAGAGATAGAACAGATTTGATCTGGTGTTAGACTAAATGTCAAGAATGAGTGACAGGCAGTGAAAGGTGACCCCAAAGTTCTAGCTTGACTGGTCGGATGTTGGTACTGTTTATTAAGATGGAAAAGGAGGAGACAGGTTTGAAGGGGAAAAAAATTCAAGCGTTCATATATATATATATATATATATATATATATATATATATATATATATATATATATATATATTATGCAGTGAAGATGTCATGCAGTTAATTGAAACTCAAAGGAGAGGTCTTACTGGAAATAAAAATTTGGAAGTGATAAGATCAAGATGGTATGAAATCTATGACTATGGTTGAGTCACCTAAGAAAAGAATTTACAGAGAGCAAAGAGATAAGGGCTCAGTTCTGAACTCTGAAGAATCCCAACATTTAGGGATTAGGTAGAGGGGAAATAACTAGAAAGGGATAGTAAAAAAAGATCAGCCACTGAGGTAGGGGGGAAAAGGAAGGATTATTAGTAGTTAGCTATTCTAAACGCTGCTGATAGAGCGAGTTCAATGAGGATAGAGAAATGTCCACTAAATTTGTCCAATTGTGGGTAATGATCCTTTGAAAAGAGCCATTTCAGTGCAGCTGAGGGGATGGTGCAGAAGTCAGACTGTATTGAGCTGAAGAGTAAATGGAAGGTGAGAAAGAAAAGACATCATATATACACAATTATTTCTTGAAATGTTTTCATCTCTTGGCTTTAGTGACACTACACTTTCCTGGTTCTCCAACCTATCTGGCTGCCTTTTTTCAGTCACCTTTGTTGGGTTATCCTCTACTCACCTTTAAATGTTGAAGTTCTTCAGAATTTAGGTCATCTAACTCTGCTCTTTCTGTCTTTCACATGAGGGTTTCCGTTACCACATGTAGGCTAACAACTCTCAGAGTTTACATTGTATCTTTGGCTAAGATTTCTCCTCTGATCTCTAGACCTGTATATGCCATTGCCTATTCAACATCTCGAACATCATTAAACTCAACATTCTCCTTCCACAACTGTTTTTCTTCCAATGTTCCAGATTTTCTGTCAAGCATATCATTATCTTCTTAGTTGTTCAAGGTAGACACCTACCTGGGAGTAATGCTTCACTTTTTTCTCCCCTTCTGTACAACAACCACTCCAGAGGCAAGTCCTGTCCATTCTACCTACAATATTTCTCATTTATAGACTATTTATGGGCCAAGCATCTGAAGGTTCCTTATCTGCATTATCTTTCTCATTAAGGTTTGCAAGTACCAATAGGGTAGGAATTACCCCCATCTTGAAACTAGAGTTCAGAGTGATTAAGTAACACAAAAAGTAAATGGCAGAGAGGGAGGGATTTAACACTAAATATGCCTGACCCCACAATGACTCTGACATCCCTACTTAACCTCTGTGAGGTGAAGTGGATTTAACATTTCCTATCTTTAGGCTGTTATGAAAATTTTAAAATAAACTATAAGATACATATCCCTAGTACAGGATATAAATTCAATAAATGTTAAGTCTCTTATAATCTTTTACTTCTTCCTCTATACTGTTTCTGGGGCCAGCCCAGTGATTAGGATCACAGAGAAGAACAAAGATTGCTCTGTGCCTTCAAGAAACAAATAATTTGAGGAGACAAAATGAACACACAAAAAACAATAATATAATAATATAAGATAGTAGAGAGCTAAGCAATAAATTGCATTGCATAGGTTTCTTTAATAGAATTTCAGAGAAAAGAAAAAGGGCAGTTGGGGTATGGGGATGGGAGTGGACTTTTCAAAATATATAATAAGGGTATCATCAAAGAGGGGCAGGACACTCAGGAAAAAAAAGATACTGAGGTGGAAAGGGGAATAATATGCTTGGGGTCAGTGATCAGACCAACCTGATTTCAGCAAAAGGTGCTTATTTTTTCCCACATTGAAGTATTTTTACTACTAAGTTTCCTTGTTACAATTTAAGTTCCCAATGGAACAGGAAAATTTGAGCCCATTATTAAGACCAAATGTCCAGGCAGGCAGAATCATCATTAAACTGTCTGCCCGCCTTCCCAGAGAAGAGAAACAAGCCCCACACTCTGACCCACATGAGATAAAAATAACTCCAATGCTGGAGTGTGCTTTGAGAATATCACACTGTCAAATGGGCCTAATGACGTCAATCACCTTTTCCTAGCTTGTGTATCTCAGTTGCAGCTGCTAACACAGACAAACATTACCATGCCTACGTCCAAAGTTTCCTTTGATAAAGACCCACAGAGATCATCAATACTAATATGCCCACTAAGTCTGGAGCTTGGATGAGGTTTTATTCTCCAGAACCTGTTCAATAAACCAATTTGGCTTCTATGACAAAGAGATGTGATATATAACTTGCTCCATCATTCAGTAGAGCTTCTGGACAAAGGCATCATAGAATATTAGAACTGGAAAGAAATTCAAAGATTATTTTGGTCTTATTTTACTAATGAGAACACAGAGGCCCACAGGGGATAAGTTCAAGGTCAAAGAGATCATGGGGAGATGAAAGGTTATCAGGATGGCTAACTGACTCTGGAGAAAGAGGATCACATAGGGCCCCTGGAGAGAATAGTAATGAAGAGTGGGGGGGAAGGGAAAATATTATAGAGCTATTCTCATAGTTCCAATGACTCTTTAGTACTAAACAATAAACCTAAAAGATTATTCCAAAGTCATCTCAAACTCTGGCCCAACAGTCCCTTCCTTCATTTCCTAAATGTTCCAGGCGGTCAATCAATAAACAATTATTGTTCACCAACTATGTAAGATATTTTGAAATAATGCAGGATTAGAATGCAACAATATAAGAAATATACTCCTTTACCCCAAAAAGCCTATAGACTGGCTGAGGACATAAGAAATAACACATGAGAAATGAAATAACATGAGTGGTCAAGGGATTCCAAGTACATGGCATAGCTAATAAGTGTTCTGAATTCAGATGAGCTTGGAAAGAGTTGAATAGGTAGAAGTATAGTGAGAAGACTTTGTGGAGGAACTAGGACATGAGTAGGATAAGAATTTGGCTAGAAGATTCAATGGTGGAGACCCTTTAGGCCTGACTGGAGCTGAGTACCTAAGTTTATAGATATCATCACTGATGAAGAGAAGATATATTCAGAGGAATCACAACTAAAGATGAGATTGGAAGAAAAAACAAAAAGGCACAGTTAACCTCAGTTTCAAGTTTGAGTTCTGTCACCTACTAGTTATGTGGCCTTGAGCAACTTATGTAACAAACTCTATAGAAATAGCAATACCTTCCACACAGCATTATTGTAATAAGCATCTAGGACAGCACCAGGGATGTAATAAGTGATTGGGCATTTTTGTTGTTGCTGTTAATTTTGTTTTGTTTTTGTTTGTTTGTTTTTAAGCAGGGAAGGGAAGTGCTGGGTCAAGAAAATGTTGGAGAAATGAAGATGAAATGACTTAAGTCCTGGACATGAACAGAGTAAGAAACAGGAGAGCTGGAAACTTATTTCCCAATTACAAAGTGGTAGAAATTTGATGAGAAAGAGAAGGATTGGTCTAAACCTGTGGTTTTCAAACACAGCTCTGACTGGTTATATGCAGAGCTTATTAAAACAAAAATCTAGGATCCCAACAATGAGAATCTGATTAAAGAGACCTGAGGTGGAAACTGGGAATCTCTTTTTTTTTTTTAAAGTTCGGCATGGATTTCTGATGCACAGCAAGACCTAGTAACTTCTATACTAGATAACAAAGTCCCTTTCAAATCTAAGAACCTCTTATTCCAAGCAAGCTGTGAATTCTGAAGGTGTGAAGTATTATCCTTAAAATCCAGACATGCAAAAAGTCAGGAAATTGAGGCCTAGCCAGCCATACTTACATGATTTTTTTGAAATTTTATATGATCGTGTCACTCTTTGAATAAAAAAATTAAAAAAAAAATCTTCAAGTCCAGTTCTGCCTGATTTTCAAGGATCTTTCTAACTTAGGCCCAGCCCACCTTTTTAAAGTCATCTTTTGCCAATTCCACTCTATGCAGTAATTCATACACCATAATATTTACCATTTAAAAATATGCACTTTCAGGGCCGGCCGAGTGGCACGATGGTTAAGAACTCGCTTGGGATGCCAGAGGGCCCCGGTTCGGATCCCACATATGAGGGCCAGTGACACTGCCCTCCACAGCTAAGATGCTGAACAACAGCTCAACCTGGAGCTGGGCTGCCATGAGTCGCCGGCGACGGCGTAGGCTGCACTCCCTGTGGCAGTGGGTTGCCATGGGCTACCGTATGTAGCCAGCAGCCAGCGTGAGCGGCCAGCAGCCGCAGTGAGCGGCCGTCCAGAAGCCGGCGACTGATCTGCCTCGCCAGAGAAGAGCACAATGATGGTGCCAACTTGGGCCAGTGAAGCAACGTCCTCCACAACTAGATTGAAGAACAAAAGGACAGCAACTTGTCTGTTCCCCTTCCCCCAATTCCCCAGCACTGTTCCCATCCCCCCAATTCCCCAATTAAAATAAATAAATAAATAAATAAAAATAAAAAATAAAAATAATAAAAATATGCACTTTCATGCTTCTGCATTTTTATGTATGCTATTCTCTCTGTCTGAAATAATCCATTTCCTTCCCACCCCCACTAGAGTTCCTTGTCTATCTGGAGAAATTTTACTCAACCTTTAATGCCACTGAGATGTTACCCTCCAGGTGCATTATTCTTCCTGAGTTCCTCACACCTCTCTCTACAAGCCTTTCTCTCACTTATGTTTAACTGCTCTCATATCTGTAGTCCCTACTAAAATGAGCTCTTGGAAAGCAGTGATTGTGTCTTAGCTACCTCTTAAAGAAAGAAGAGCACATAGTTTTTCTATATTTGGATCTAAACTCTAATTTACTTTATAAATTGTGTGTAAACCTAGTGAGAAAAGTTTGAACACTGGTGCTCTGTTTAACAGTGAAGGAGTTCATTTTTTTTTCATTATTTCCTCATTGTTGACCCTAAGAAGCTCAAATTTCAAGAAGCCTCTGACATATGATATTAGACATATAAGAAGACTTAAAGATAGCATATTTGGGGGCGGGGAAACCCACCTTTTCAAAAAAGAATTTTCTTTAGCAAAAAATAATGACTGATCTGTAGTAATTTGTCCTAATTACCTGTTAGGGTGACATCTCTCTCTGTTGATAGTTAATACCCATTCTGTGTAATTATTTAGTGACTTGGCCAAAGTAGTTCTGAAACTCAAATCCAGAAGTTTTTCTACAAGAAGACTCAATGTTCCTTTTGCTATATCACACCTACCTCACAACTTTCAAGTAAGGCTTTAAAGTAAATAGTTCTACAAGCTGCTGCCTTACATTTATTTGATAGTCAAACCATCTATTCAGTAAACAGCCAACAGAGATTCTCAGTAAAGGGCAAGATACAGAGACTAGACCACTTTTAACTTCCCAGTAAGTCTTGAGGTTTTATTTTTCCACAAGTAAATACCTAGCATAAATAATACCCATAATCTAATTTAAATACAAAAATTTCTCCCCAAATTAAGTACAAAGAGCCCTATGACAAATCAAAAGACCTGGTTTCAAGTCCTAGCTCTTCTGCTTGTATTAGAAGTGATTCCAAATAAGTCACCTTCCTTGTCTAGTCACTTTCCCTTATTTTAAAATAAGGATGATAACACTTAAGCTATGGGGACCAAAACAGACCCTGAATATAAAGCTTTTTGAAAGGAATAAAATGCTTCCTCAACAAGAAGCAAAAAAAGAACATTTGTTATGTGTCAAGTGCTATGCTCAGTACTTATACATATATTATCTTACTTAATTTTTACAATAAACCCTAAATGGGCATAGGGATCATTTCTGATAAAGCCATGGAAGTTCAGAGAAGTTAGATATCTTGCTAAGGCCTCATAACTCATAAATAGAACTCAAGTTATTTTGCTTTGGGTTTTTGCATAGAGATAGAAAGATAGATGATTGATAGATGATAGATAGATGATAGATAGATAGTTTTTTTTTACTCCAAAACCCAGTCCTTTTCGTGTTATAGCATGCTGCCTCTCTAAAAGACTGTAACAATCATACCTCCTTTCCATACCCCCACAGTTGAAATAATCAAATTTGCCCATACGTGTCATAGCAAAGAGTTTGGGAAACATTAACTTTAAAAGCTATCACTCAGTATAAGCTGTCAAAATATTTCTGACAGAACATTAGGGCAAAGTTGTCATCTTCTCCAAGCCCCACACTCCTTAAATTGGAGTAATGTGTCAAAAAGTACATACCTCAACAGAATGTACATAGAGATTCTTCCTGCAGTAGCAATTTTACACAATGATTTTTTGGGGGGAAAAGGTGGGTGTTTCTAAAAATCCTAGTTTTCTGACTATCCACTTGTAATAAATTCAATATAAAAATATAAACTTAAATGAAAGTCCTCTTCAATGTCTCCTCTGAAAATAAACTACTATAAATAATTTAATTTTATTATTATTCGAGACTTAACCCTTTCATCTAACAAGATTATGAGAAGAGAGAGGAAATAAGCTTTCCCTAAAAATAATTTAAAGCACCATGTTGACATTCAAGAAAACAAAAATATATCATGGAATAGAATTTTTTAAATGTACATGAATTTGTCTTAATACAACATTTTAAATATACCTATTACTCAACTTGAAGTAAACTATCTAATGCTACGCCATTCCCCTCTTCCACAAGAAGAGTTCATCTTCCTCTGTCATTTGGGATCTGTGAAGAAAAAGTTAGAAAAGCACTACCTAGCTACTCTGTCAGTGGCACAATCAGATAAAACACCATTACTTCAGTTTGGCCAAGATACAACAGGAAGTAAAGCATCTTATCAGACTCTTGG
Source organism: Hipposideros armiger (assembly GCF_001890085.2). Lineage (NCBI taxonomy): Eukaryota > Metazoa > Chordata > Mammalia > Chiroptera > Hipposideridae > Hipposideros > Hipposideros armiger. The sequence goes on along the minus strand of NW_017731446.1, from coordinate 283,486 downwards.
AAAGGAACATCCTGCTATTCCTGTTCTCATCCTAGATGATTTTCTGTCCAGGGGATTCTAGTTCCATTTCCTTACTTCTGAGTTGCCAAGTCTCAGATGCTAAAACTTGAAAGTTAGTCCAACTCTCTTATTTTACAGCTGAAGATCCTGAGGCATAGAGAAGTAAACTCAGTAGCTCAAGCTCTTACTGGCAAAATATTGGCACAGCCAGAACCTAAACTTGAGTCTTCAGGCTCTCAATTCAGTATTCTTTCTAATCCATGGTGTCAGTTCTTTTGGGGGGCTGCTCTAAGTTACATGAATCCAATGTTTGTACAGGCATATCTCATTTCACTGGGCTTCACAGATACTGCATTTTTTACAAATTGAAGGTTTGTGGCAACCCTGTGTCGAGCAAGTCTATCAGTGCTGTTTTTCCAACAGTATTTGTTTACTTTGTATCTTGATGTCACATTTTGGTAAATCTCACAATATTTCAAACTTTTTCATTACTATTATATTTGGTGTGGTGATCTATGATCAGTGATTTTTGATGTTACTATTATAATTGTTTTGAGGTGCCATTAATTACGCCCATATAGGATGGCAAACTTAATCAATAAATATGTGTACTATGACTGCTCCACCAACCAGCCATTCCCCTACCTCTCTCCCTCTCCTTGGGCCTCCCTATTCCCTGAGACACAACAATATTGAAATTAAGTCAATTAATAACCCTACAATGGCCCTCACATAAATGTCTAACCACTATGCTGTACACCTGAAATTAATATAAAGTAATATTGAATGTCAACTGTAACTGAAAAATTTAAAAAGGAGGTAAAAAAGGTGAAGGAGAATAAGAGGTTCAAATTTCCAGGTATAAAACAAATAAGTCATGGGGATGTAATGTACAGCATAGGAAATACATTCAATAATATTGTGATAGCATTGTATGGTGTCAGATGGTTGCTGGACTTCTTTAGGTATATAAATGTTGAATGACTATGGTAGTCATCTGAAACTAATATAATATTTCATGCTAGCTATATTTTAATAAAAGTCTTTAAAAAAATAATAACCCTACAATGCCCTCTAAGTATTCAAGTGAAAGGAAGAATCACACATCTCTCACTTAAATCAAAAGCTAGAAATTATTAAGCTTAGTGAGGAAGGCATGTCAAAAGCCAAGATAGGCCAAAAGCTAGGCCTTTTGTGCCAAATAGTTAGTCAAGTTGTAAATGCAAAGGAAAAGTTCTTGAAGGAAATTAAAAGTGCTACTCCACTGAACATACGAATGATAAGAAAGTGAAACAGCCTTGCTGCTGTTAAAGAGAAAGTTTTAGTGGTCTGGATAGAAGATCTAACCAGTTACATTCCCTTAAGCCAAAGCCAAAGTCCAGAACAAGGCCAACTCCCTCCAACTCTATGAAGGCTGAGAGAGGTAAGGAAGCTGCAGAAGAAAAGTTTGAACCTAACAGAGGTTGGTTCATGAGGTTTAAGGAAAGAAACTGTCTCTATAACATAAAAGTATAATGTGAAGCAGCCAGTGCTGATGTAGAAGCTGCAGCAAGTTATCCAGAAAATCTAGCTAAGATAATTAATGAAGGTGGCTACCCTAAATGACAGATTCAATGTAGATAAAACAGCCTTATTTTGGAAGATGCCAGCTAGGACTTTGACAGCTAGAGAGGAGAAGTCAATGCCTGGCTTCAAAGCTTCAAAGGACAGGCTGACTCTCCTGTTAGGGGCTAATGCTGCTGGTGACTTTAAGTTGAAGCCAATGCTCATTGACCATTCCAATAATCTTAGGGCCCTTAAGAATTATTCTAAATCTACCTGTGCTCTATAAAAGGAACAAGAGAGCCCGGATGGCAGCACATCTGATTACAACATAGTTTCCTGAGTATTTTAAGCCCACCAGAGAGACTTACTACTCAAAAAAAAAAAAAGATTCCTTTCAAAATATTACTGGTCATTGACAATGCACCTGGTCACCCAAGAGCTCTGATGAAGATGTACACTGAGATTAATATTTTCATGCCAGCCAACACAACATCCATTCTGCAGTCCATGGGTTAGGAGTTATTTCTACTTTCAAGCCTTATTATTTAAGAAATACATTTTATGTACACCTGAAACTAACTTAAAAAAAATAAATAAATACATTTCACAAGATTATAGCTGTCATAGATATGATTCCTCTGATGAATGTGAGCAAAGTAAATTAAATACCTTCTGGAAAGGATTCACTATTCTAGATGCCATTAAGAACATTAGTGATTCATGGGAAGGAGTCAAAATAGCAACATTAGCAGGAGTCTGGAAGAAGTTGATTACAACCCTCATGGATGACTTTGATGGGGTTCAAGACTTCAGTAGAAGTAACTGCGGATGTGGTGGAAATAGCAACAGAAATAGAATTAGATAGAAGTGGAGCTTGAAGATGTGACTGAATTGCTGCAATCTCATGATAAAACTTTTAAAAGTGAGGAATTGCTTCTTATGGATGAGCAAAGAAACTGGTTTCTTTCTTTTTTTTTAAATTGGGGAATTGGGGGAGGGGACCAGCCAAGCTGTTGTTCTTCAATAGTACTTGTGGAGGGCGCCGGTTGCCATCTGGCTGCCTAACGGCAGCTCATGGCCTCTGAACTCAAGGTGCTGTGTTCAATCTTAGTTGTGGGTGGACGTAGCCACCATTCCAACCAGCCTTGTTGTTAAGAGTGCACGCTCTATCCACTGAGCCATCCTGGCGGCAGCTCAGCTCAAGGTGCTGAGTTTAGTCTTAGTTGCTGGCGGGTGTAGCCCACCATCAAACAGCCAGTCTTGTTGTTAGGAGCACATGCTCTCACCAGCTGAGCCATCCTGCCACCTGTTGGCAGCTCAGTGGCAGCTCAGCTCAGGCACAATGTCACTGGCCCATGTGGGAATCGAACCAGCGGCCCTGTTGCTCAGAGCTCGTGCCTTAAACTAACTCTTAACCAACTGAACCACTTGGCCGGCCCCAGAAACTGGTTTCTTGAGATAGAATCTACTCCTGGTGAAGATGCTGTGAAGGAAGTTGAAAAGAAAACAAAGGATTTAGAATATTAATAGACTTAGTTGATAAAGCAGCAGCAGTGTTTGAGAAGATTGACTCCAATTTTGAAAAAAGTTCTACTGTGGGTAAAATACTACCGAATTTCATTGTATGTTACAGAGATATGGTTTGTGAAAAAGGAAGGGTCAATCGATGTGGTGATCATTGTCTTATTTTAAGAAATTGCCACAGCCACCCCAACCTTCAGCAACCACCACCCTGAACAGTCAGCAGCCATCAACATCAAGGCAAGACCTTCCACTAGCAAAAAGATTACGACTCATTGAAGGCTCAGATGACGGTTAGCATCTTTTAGCAATAAAGTATTTTTAAATTAAGGTACATACATTGCTTCTTTTAGACATAATGTTATTGCACATTTAATAGACTACAATATAGTATAAACATAACTTTTATATGCACTGGGAAACCACAAAATTGATATAACTTGCTTTGTTGCAGTATTCACTTTCTTGCAGTGGTCTGGAACTGAACCTGCAATATCTCCAAGGTATTTCTGTATTTGAAGCTTCCATGAAATCTTGAGTATGTCTTGTTTCATTTACATGGTCATAAAGTCTACCCCAAACCTGGTAAGTCTTACCTGGCTATTCAGAGGTAAGCTAGAGTTTCCTCAGGGTCCTTTATAAATAACAACACATTTGTAGAAAAATAGCTTAAGCTTTCTGAAGGCCACAGCCAGAGACTTCCTCTTTTCATCAGCTTTGGGTATAGATCGCTGAAGGAGCTGTTGATTTTATAACTCATAAGGACCAAGGGGCCCATCAAAAGAAAACAGTTCTAAATTAAATTTGCTAGTTTCCAAGATATGTGTTCCCTGGAGGCCAAGTCAGACATCTAGGCAGAAATAGACTAAATGCTTTGTCTATTTCCTGCTAATCATAGCCTATATTGCTTTCAGGGCTATCTAGTGCCTTTAAATTCTCTAATCTAACTACCTCATATTATAGGTAAGAAAACTAGGCACCAGAAGTGACTGCCAAGAATTACAGGGCTTGTTGGGTTTTACCCAGGACTCTTGAATCCAGCCCAGGATTTTCCCCTTGTATTCCACTCACCTTTAGGTAACAGGCAACTGCTAGGACACCTTGTCTACCTTTCTGCACCCTCTACCACACCCCAACTATTTTCCCCTGTCTCCTCCTAGACACTTAATTCCTTTAGGCTTCCTAGAGGCTGCTACAACACAGTTCACCCAGATTGCTCTAAAATTTATTATTTCTTCTAGATTCTCATCTGATTCTCTGTCCAGGAGGAAAGAACCTGATTAATCAATCTGATTTTATAGGTTACACTTTCCAGAGTCACCTGAAAGGTACAAGATGATACCAATAAATCAAAAAAGAATAAAACTCTCTAATACTTTGAAAGGTTCCTCAGAGAAAATATGGAGTAGTGAATGACAGCAAGAGATATAATTAGGAAAATTAGAAATGGTTAGCTATTACAGGGAAGCAGCGTTCACCTCAACACTATATAAATAATATTCAAAGTGATCCAATGGATTGCCTAAAGGGGCAAAAATAAACTGATCAATGAATAGGTTTTTTTTGGGTTTTTGGGGTTTTTTTTGTTGTTTTTTAGATTTTTTTATTATTATTAGAGAATTGGGGACGGGGAACAGCCAAGTTGTTGTCCTTCAGTCTTAGTTGTGGAGGGTGCAGCTAGCTCAGCTCCAAGTGTAGTCACCATCCGGCCGCCAGGCGGCAGCTCAGGGCTGCTCAGCTCAAGGTGCCATGTTCAATCTTAGTTGAGGGTGGGCGCAGCCCACTATCCCATGTAGGGATCAAACCAACAACATTGTTGTTAGGAGCACGTGCTCTCACTAGCTGAGCCATCCGGCCACCTGTTGGCAGCTCAGTGGCAGTTCAGCTTGTGTACAGCTCACTGGCCCATGTGGGAATCAAACCGGCAACCCTGTTGCTCAGAGCTCGTGCTCTTAAACCAACTGAGCCACACGGCCGGCCCTCAATGAATAGTTTTAATTTAAACCTGAATGATCACCTAACAGGGATGCTGTAAATAGGATTTCTGAATTGTGTGAATGGGGAGAGACATGTCTGGATAAAGAACTGTCCCAGCATTCTCCTCTCCCCAACTCTAACCCATGAAAAACATTACATGGCCTCTAAGGATTTCTTGCTCCCTAGCTTTGGTCATTTTCTAGTTGGTAGAATATTGGCAGCATATGGGGATAAAATTTAGATGTCGTGCTAATTCTTAATATGGAGGGGTTAGGTTTTCCTCAACCCCAATGGGCTCCTGTTTCCAGACAGATTAAAACTAGCAGATGGTTGGGCTCTGCACCACCCTCACCAGAGACCGCCAGATGGAATGAATACATGATGCAGGGCCATCTTCGGTGGGACAGCAGCCCACACATAGGCTTTTTATGCTCAGGGAGACTCATTACAGTCCACAGAGACAGAAGTTATAAGCACACAGGGGTTTCAGGAACATTCAAGCACTTCTAGTATTTTCAGAGTGTTTTTCCTAAACCTGAAGGCTTTCCAAGTCTAAGGCAGATTTATGGAAGGAAAAAATAAATATTTATATTGTCCTTAGCTCTCGCCTTGAGTTTTCCTATTCCTCACTGCCCCAGTTCAACCAACCTAGGGTAAGAAGCTAAACTCAAACTTGAGTCTGCAAAATTTGTTAGCACCAGCACCAAGAGTGGTGAGACTCTTAGTCACAGGCATTCTGCATGAAAAATGAAGTAGATTTGTCCAAATGACATTAATTAAGAACAACGGGAATGGTTAGACATTATAGATAAGTAGATTTTTTACCTCAATATCATCAAGAACTTTTTAACAATTAAAGTAATCCATCAGACCTCTCAAGGAGCAGAGATATAAGAGTTGGGGCAGAACCTTTGAGATCAAAAAGTTCAACTCCTTCATAAACAGTAAGAAAAATTAAGGAGACAAGTCAAGTATAACAGCACTAAGTCAAATTTCAGGTCTTTTGACTTCTAATTCAGTGCCATCTTCCTGTGTAATAAAAAACTAACCCATGGGGAAAAAAAAACCTACAAGGTAACATATATCAGGGTACTATAAAAGTCCCAGAGTTGAATATTAGCAATGGCTATATCTCCTCTAAAACTTCTCATACAAATTTTATACAATTTGTTTGCAAATACCTTTTAGTAACAAGGTACTTCCTAAGTTAGCCTATTTTACCTACTGACAGCACCTTATAAAGGTCTTACTAATACCATACTTTGCAGAAGAGAGTTAACATAGGAGGCCTGAGACTGCTATCCTTAGAAAGGCCTGCTTTGCAAGGTTGGCCCTTGGCTGGCATCTAGGAACTTGGATTTTGAGAGGGTGCTACCATTCCCAGAACTCATAAGAATGACTCACTGTGTCTAAACTACACAAAAATATGGTTTATGCTGAAAACCTGCTTTCCTTCTAGGGGTCTGGAATTACACTACGTGCTAAGCAAGCAGAGGGGGCCTATATGACCAATCCCCATTAAAAACTTTGGGCACTGAGTCTCTAATGAGCTTTGTTGGTAGACATTTCACACTTGTTATCATAACTTGCTGCTGGAGGAATTAAGTCCACCCTGTGTGACTCCATCAGAGGATTCTTGGAAGTTTGCATATAGTTTCCTCTGGACTTCACAGCATGCACTATTTCCCTTAGCTGACTTTGCTTTGTATCCTTTCACTGTCATAAATTTTAGCTGTAAGTAAGACTAAATGCTGAGTCCTGGAAATCCTTCTAGAGAACTATCAAACCTGGGGGTCGTCTTGGGGCCCCTGACACACATGCTGCACCTAATTCTGTCTTTCTTAGTTTCTCCCAGTGGTCCTTCAGTTCTACATCTTAGAACAAATGCTACGGTTAATGACAAACAAGTAAGCACACAAAGAAAGAACAGTGTGAGCTACAGGAAAGCACAATAGAGGAAATAGTATTTGAGTCCGGCCTTGAAGAAAGAGTGGCATGTAGTTAGGTAGGGAAAAAAAAGATTACAAATCAATCCATTTATATAGTCAGGCAAATAGTTTTAACACAGGGAAAAACTGGGGATTGATGGGGGAAGGGCGTATGTGGTGGCAGAAGGGATAGATTAGATGGCTACTGAGAAAAATATTTCTGAGATGCTCATTCTCTAATTTCAGAGCACTGTTAGAAATCAATTCAATTACAGAAACTCTCCTAACCTAGAAATGTATAGAACGCATTCTTTGGTTCTAATACAAAGGACTGATCACTATCTGAATTGCCTTCTCAAGTATTCTTTCAGAACACTTGCAATTTGCATTAGTAACAAAAAAAAAAGTAAGGGAAGTAGCTAAAAGCTCAAATATCTAAAATGAACAACCTAATAATATATGCTAAACTAAGGAATGCCCCCAAAAAGCATATCATTTTTCAGCTACCTTTTTGTTGTAAAATTACAAAAAATCTGGAACAATAATAGCTCATTCCCTCAGAAACAAACAGAAAATAATATTACACATTCCATTTTCCTTTCAAGTACTTCTTTTTGTGATTTGATATTATGGACATGCTTACAGCATTTTTTTTGGTAAAGACAATTGTGTGTGCACAAATAAAAGGCAGCTTTTCACTTGTTTATTTAATGAGCATTTATCAAGCATTTATATGCCAAGCACTGCCAGGCTAACAGTGCAAATTAACCTTTGACTAAACTATTTTTTTTTTTGCTGTCTAAAAATGCTCTAAGTCTAAACTCCAGATGTGATAAATCCTCTCATAAGTGAAAATACACTAGTAGGTGATACTATTTACTTTCTTCATACTACTTAACAATTAAATTATCATTCCTCTAAACAAGGGGTTGGCAAACTTTTGAGATGGAAGAGCCAATCCTGTCCCTCACAACAATTTAAAAATTATTCCAGAGCCATAAAACAAAAAAAATCACCATTATGTGAATAATATCCTTTAAAAATTTTATAAGCGAAACTATGATAGTATTATTTTCATTTTCAAATTTACTTCAGAGCCACATGTATGTACCCAAAGAGCCGCGTGTGGCTCGCGAGCCGCAGTTTGCCGACCCTTGCTCTAAACTATCAGTCTTCAAATTCTTATAGTTCAACATTTTCTTCCACCACAATTGGGACGACAAATATCCTAAAAAATTCTATGCAAAGTTTGATTGAAAGCTGTAGCCAGGCTTAGTGTTATTCTTACAAGAATTTTCCTTGGAGTGTTTTCATCTCTACTGAATCACTGGCATCAAACTCAATGCTTAATCTTACCTCCTAAACTAACTAGTTCTATCGAATATATTATGGAGGACAGACTATGTAGTGAGATTGTGCCCTGTTTGCAATCCTGGAGTAAGTAGTAAAACTAATTAGAACAAAAGTCAGAGAGGAAACTGTAACTCTACTTTCAACACGTCTCCCTCTGCCAAATTGCATTCCATTGGTCAGCAGTGGTTCAGTCTTCCCTCAACACCCCTTCCTCCTCTGTGCTACCATCTGCTTAAAACCACACAGTTTTCCAGACCACAGTTAACTTTGATCAATCTCGTTCCTCCAAACCATCTGTCATTACACAAGCATTTGACATTGTAATTTTAGCATCCCTGGGCTATAAAGGTGACCCCAATTTGTTTCCAGAGCAGCATATTGGGAGGTTCAAGAGCTTTGTAATGACACAGATGTAGGCTCAAAATATAGCTCTACTACTAAGGAACAAGTTACTTAACTTTTCTTAGCCTTGGCAAGAAAATAATATTTACCTAACAGGGTTGTTGTAAGAGCTAATTAATACAGGTAAAACACTTGGCATATTGTCTGGCACCTAGTAATGACTTATTTAAAAGGTAACTATTATTAGCATTATTATCTTGAAATTATTTTTTTCTTCATTATCACTTCTCATGGTGATTTACCATAATAAAAAAATTGGTATAGTCTGATTTAAAAAAAGAAAGAAAGAAAGAAAGAAACCTATTACCTCTAGGTTCAAAATGCAACCTGGGAAATATATTTTAATGCCAAAAGACTGAATTTTGCCTATCATTTTCATGGCTCATGGGAACAAGGAGACTATTTGAAATCAGTACCCAGGAAATTCAAGAACTATGGTAAGACAACTGCACTTAGTCCAGGCACTTATCACCTCACACTGGCATTACTTCATTAGCCACTTTACCAGTCTGCTTTTTCCCACCTGTAAAGGCAGTATAGCATGATGAGAAAAGCAAGAACTTTGGAGTAAGTCAGACACGTATTCTAGTCCTGCCTCTACAACTAACAAGCTATGTGGCTTGAGCTTGTTCCTCTATTCACTTGTACCTCAATATCCTCATCTTTAAATGGGAATAATAACAGCACCTACCTCACAGGGCTGGTGTGAGGGTTAAATGAATTAATAAATGTGCTAAAGTGTTTAGAACAGTCCCTGGCAAAATAGTAACTGCTCAAGGAATGTTGGCTATTAATATTCCCAGATATGTGCTCTTTAAAGACAGTAACTGACTAACTCATTGTTTTAAAAATCTCACATGTGGCCTACTGTTACAAATAAAAGGCATTATACATGCTTTTATTAATAAATGAACAATTTTAAAAGCATCTATGTATTCTTAATGAGATTTCAGAAATGGAAAAAATCTCTTTAAATCACTACTCAAGTACAAAAGAAAACATTGCCTCAGTAATTCTTAATGTGTAGAAATTTGTTATCAGGAAAAAGAGAAAGAATATATTTTCAAATAATGACCCAGAAGATTAAATTTTTTGATTTAAAGAAAACTGGAAGGCTAAGAAAAAAGAAACTCAGGAGCATCCACAGATAAATGTGGACTTCAGGTTATTTCTCTTCTATAATAGCAGGGCATCATTTCTTTATAAGCCTCTACCTGTGTTAGGCAGGTAAAAACCCATACAGCATAATAATGGATATATCAAGTGCACCCAAAGTAATTTTTCTTCAAATAAGAATAACAGATTTCTTGTTATCTAAGCATTTAATGTAAAAGAATTTTCTTGTGATCTCAATTCTACTTTGAAGAGGGTAAAAAAGATGAAGATGTGACAACAACCTATATGACAACCTTAGACTAATTTAGAGATGGAGTGGTGCAAAGAAAGCCTCTGGACCAATAATAAGACGAGGGTTTTAATCTGAGCCCATCAACCATATCTGTAAGAACTTGGACAAGTCACTGCATCAGTCTGGACATCAGTTTCCTCATTTATCAAATTGAGAAAACATTATCTACCGTATTTGCCGGCATATAAGACGACTGGGCATATAAGACGACCCCCTAACATTTCCACTCAAAATACAGAGTTTGTTATATACTCGCCGTATAAGACTACCCCCTCTTCCGCACACCTTCCACACACCAAATAAAAGGTAAAACAATATCAGATTTGATTTCAACATTTATATTTATATTCAAATGCTTATGACATACAGGAAAACTGTCACAAGGCTGTATGTAATCAAACATATACATAAATCACGATTCGCGATTTTGCGCTATCATACTGGGTGTATGGTCGGCTGTGTGCGATTTTGCGAGTGTGGTAAAATCGCATAACAGCAAAATCGCATAACAGCCGAGCATACACCCAGCAGCGCTGCTGATGCCTGAACGGTATGTGGAATGAAGTGGGCGGGCATCGGGAGGCCACTATGGCACGGGGCAAGCACTATGGGCAGTCTATCTGAAGTGTACCTGGCGTATAAGACGACCCCCCACTTGGAGGCATATTTTTCAGGGCCAAAAAATCGTCTTATACGCCGGCAAATACGGTAATCCTCATATTGTTGTTAGGAGAATGGAATCATTAATGACAGTACGTATTTACTAAGCTATGAAGTATTAAACAGATGTGCAATAATATAATTAATTTAAAATTAGTAAAGCTGGGAAGGAAAGTGCTCTCTTAAAGTTCTTTTGATAACAAGAAAGAAACCCACTGTAAATTACCTAACAGGAAAAGGAAAGTTTCTTGTAAGGATACAGGGATGTCACAGAGAAATCAAGAGCTGGGCCTCTTGAGGAACTAGAATCAGAAACTAGAGTCCAGAGTTTCTCTCTCTCTCAACCTGCCTTTTCACTGCTTCAAACTAGTGCCTCTCAGGCCCAATTTCTGGTTCCCAGGGATTAGCCTGACTTGGTTGATGTGCACCCTGGTCCAATCAACTGAGTAGAAGGGACAGGGAGAGTTCTCAGAAAAAGGAGAGCATCGTGAGCTGGACGTACACCTCAAATTTTTCTACTACAGGTAAATTAGAAATATTTTAAATATTAAATCCAAAGGGAAGAACTTACATACATTTTTCTTCCAGGTCACACAGTGTGACCAAAGTGGGTGGGAACAGGAGAAATGTAAGCATGTTTAAAGGCAAATTACAAGTAATGTAATGTAATGTATAATAATAATGTAATGTAATCATTTTAAAGGTATAAATTTCCAGTTATAAATAATGGAGATGTAATACATGTATATACAGCATGGTAACTATAGTTAATAATAATGTGTTACTAAGAGAGTAAATCTTAGAAGTTCTCATCATGCAAAAAAAAAATTTTAACTATGTATGGTAATGATGTTAACTAGACTTACTGTGGTGATCATTTTGCAATATATACAAATATCCAATCATTATGTGTACACCTGAAACTAATATAATGTTAATGTCAATTATACCTCAATTTTAAAACATTTTTAAAGGCAAATTACTTCCTAATTAACTTAAGCCTAATGTAACTCTCTTACATCTTGAAGCTAGAAGAGATTAATCTAATTTTAAAGCTTAGGACTCTGAGTATTAACCAATTTCCAGCCTTGTCTTGCCCAACTACTTGTCCTCCTTCCAACACACACTATTTTCCATACTATTGAACAGCTTATGTTCCCCAAATGTCATGTGTTTTCATGTCCCTAAACTCTTGCACATGCGGCTTCACTCCTCTTATTCATTCAACAAATATTTGAGCACCTATGTCCCAAACATTATTCTAAGCACTACACAAGCCCTTAATGGAGTTTACAACATTCTGGTAGAGAAAGAATAAGCAAGTAAACAAAATAATTACTGATACTGATAAGCACCATGAAGGAAATAGCTTTGCCAAGCATAGAAGGTGTATGATTACTTACAGAGAGTACAGAAAGGGAAGATGAAAAAGCCAGGAACAGATGATGGGTTTAACAAAGTCAGGAGAGTGCATTCCATTCTAACTAACTGGTCCCTTTTGCGCCTCCCTTCCTAATCCACGCCCTAAGTATAATGGCCTGGCCCTAAATAAGAAAGTATATTCAGAGAAGTCTTAACTTCTAGTCCTGTCTTATCCCCCCTGTTTTCCAACAACCACATCCCCCACAGTTAATCATTTCTATTAACTTTCATCTATCCTTCCAGTGTTTCTTTTTGAAAATATAAATAAATGAATATATATTCATACCTTTTTCCATTGCTTAAATACAAACATACTATACATACCATTTTGTACCTTGCTTTTTTCAGTTATATCTGGAAGATAAGTCTTCATTCCTTTTTATGGTTGTATAGCACATCATTGCATTTATGTATCATAATAATGGATATCTGGTCTTTATTCCCAATCTTTAGGTATTAGAAATAATATGAACTTGGATGTTGATGCCTAACTGAGAACCAGAAATGAAACCTTAGGGCCGGCCAAGTGGCGCAATGGTTAAGAACTGGCTTGGGACGCCAGAGGGCCCCAGTTCAGATCCCACATATGAGGGCCAGTGACACTGCCCTCCACAGCTAAGATGCTGAACAACAGCTCAACCTGGAGCTGGGCTGCCGTGAATCGCCGGCGACGGTGTAGGCTGCAGCCCCTGTGGCAGTGTGTTGCCATGGGCTACCGTGTGTAGCCAGCAGCCAGCGTGAGCAGCCAGCAGCTGCAGTGAGTGGCCGTCCAGAAGTCGGCGACTGATATGCCTCACCCGGGAAGAGCGCAATGATGGTGCCAACTTGGGCCAGTGAAGCAACGTCCTCCACAACTAGACTGAAGAACAAAAGGACAGCAACTTGTCTGTTCCCCTTCCGCAATTCCCCAGCACTGTTCCCATCCCCGCAATTTCCCAATTTAAAAAAAAAATCTTTAGAAATGAAACCTTAGACCTGCACAGGCAGACACTGGAACTAAGGCCCCTGTATTAAGCCAGTACACAGAGTATTAGTAGTAGTAGTAGTACTGATAATAATAATAATAACAATAATATAATTATAAGGAGTAGGTAAATGCTGTGCTTGCCTCCTCTCATGACCACATCAAAATTATAACTGAATTACATAACAACCATCATTGAGAATCACCTGAAGTCTAGGTGATCAGAAGTCCTACAACTAAGGATATATGGAAACCACATCAAGACTGGTAGGAGGGGTGAAGACACTGGACAGACTGATCTCACACCCACATAGAGTGGTTAAAAATCAGGAAGGATATCCCAGCTGTGGAAGTATCCCCTGAGGAGCAAGGGTTCCCAGCCCCACACCAGGCTCCCCAGCCCAGGGTTCCAGTGCTGGGAAGAGAAGTCCCCATAACTTCTAGCTGTGAAAGCCAGAGAAGATTGTGGCTGAATAAGACAGAGGGCTTATTCTCAGGTGTTTCTCTTAAAAGGCCCACACACAAACTTACTCACTGATGGACTCAGTCACTCAGAGCTCCAGTGCCGGGGCAGCCGCTCAAAAGGTGCCAGGAACTGAATTGTCTGGCTCCAGGGTGAGGGCTGAAGGGACAGCTTTCTCCCAGACAGAAGTGGTGGCAGAAGTCATTGTTCTCATGTTGAGCTCTTCCCACACCCAGCGTGCAGTCACATGCAGGCTCCATATTGAGTCTCCATCAACCTAGTTAACACCATTTGCCCCACCCTGGTGATTCCCTGAGACCACTCACCCTCTCTCCATCAATTTGCAAGCCCACCCAAGCTGCTTCCAGTAGCTTTTCCATCCAAATGGCCTGTCTTGACTCATGCTGTGGGCTTTTCTAAAATCTCTCAAAGGTTCACAATCCCCAAACAAGCAACATCTGGCCTCGGCATGCCCCATGCCTCTTGCTAAGCAGCCCCAAGAGTGACACTAACAGCAGCCAGCCTTGGTTCGCTTAGTTTCTCCCAGGTACCTCCAAGCCCAGCACATGTGGCAACGATTTGCAGATCATTTTGTAACTCATACCAAGTGGCCTCAGGCAGGGCACAGGCTGCGGCAGAACTTGGCCTGCAACAGAGTCCCTCCCAAAAGGTCCCAGAACCAACACATCTGGTGGCGAGCTTCAGACCACACCAAAGTAACACCCAACCACCTCCATAACAAGAGACACCTAAAGCACAGACTGGCCAGAGACCACAGCCCTGTTAAAGCAAATCCTGCCCCATAGAGTCAGCCCCTCCCCAACAGCTCCTCCACTGCTGTTAAGGCCAATCCTCACAACCAATCAGCATGAGGGTCAATCCCGCCTACTGACATGTAAACAGCAACCAAGGCTCAACTACAACTGGAGGGCACACACAAACCACACAAGGGACACACCTGGAGCACCTGGCTCAGGTGACGAGGGAGATTGTGCCCCTGGACCCCAAAGGACACCTACTGCATGAAGCCATTCTAAAGACCAGGAAACATATAGTAGCTCTACCTAATACATAAAAACAAACACAGGGAGGTGACCAAAACAGGAAGAAAAAGAAACATGTCCCAAATAAAAGAACAGAACAAAGCTCCAGAAAAAGAACTAAACAAAATGGAGACAAGCTATCTACCAGACAGAGTTCCAAACACTGGTTATGAGGATATTCAATGATCTCAGGGAGAACTTCAACAAACAGATAGGAAACATGAAAGTGGAGATAGAAAACATCAAAAAGAACCAGTCAGAAATAAGGGATACAATAACTAAGATGAAGAATACATTAGAGGGAATCAACAGTAGATTAGATGAAGTAGAGGATTGAATTAGCAATTTGGAAGATAGTAGAAAACACCCAATCAGAACAGCAAAATGAAAAAAAAAATCCAAAAAAATGAGGATATTTTAAGGGGCCCCTGGGACAATATCAAGCAAACCAACATTCACATCATAAGGGTACTAGAAGGAGAAGAGAGAGGGCAAGGAATTGAAAACCCATTTGAAGAAATAATGACAGAAAACTTCTCTAACCTGGTGAAGAAAATAAACATACAAGCCCAGGAACTGCAAGAGTCCCAAATAAGATGAACCCAAAGAGGCCCACATTAAGACACATCATAGTTAAAATGCCAAAGGTTCAAGACAAAGAATCTTCATAGTGAAGAGCCAAGAAATATCTCATCTTGATTTTGTTCCAGGTAAACAGATCTCAGCTTTGACTTTCTGGATTTGCCAGTCTCTCCATATTTTGGGGTAGCAAACTCAGTTCTCTGATAAGGAAACTTACTTATTTCTGATTTCTTACTGTCCATGAAAAGTTACTGATCTTAATTTTGTTCAGCTATTTCTTGTGTAAGGATGGGCATGATGACTTCTAAGCTCTTTATGTATCGAAGCTGATAACCTGCTGTTTGCAACTTCATCCTTACAGTTTAATCAATTGCTCTCTTAAGGAATTACTTGGACAACATACTACTTGGGATGCATGTAACCAGGGAGGTAGATTTAGAAGTGGGATCCAGCTCTTGGTCAAATACTAAGTCTCCCTCATCCAAATCAGTGGCAATGTGGGGCTCAAGTGCTATCATTAGAGGATAGTTTTCGAAGATGAAAAAGTAGATGGAACCAACCAGCATGAAACTGAAATGAGAAGGGGACTCTTGAAACACACAGCACAGGGTGGGATGATAGGGATGATAATGGTGAGTGCTCCATTTAGACGCCATTCTCAGCACTTCTATGACACTCCAACAGAATATTTTGACTAGTTAAGGAAAAGTAAATTATAAAATAGATCTCTAGCACCCATGCTCCTTTCTGGGATTTTCTCTGCCCATCTCTCTCTCCCTGTTTTAGCACAGCCTTCTTAGTCCCTTCCCCAACGCTTTTATTTTGCCTTATTCACTGGGTCCACTTTGATATGCTAGAGCTTAATTGTTATCACAGGGCTACTATTAGAAGAAGTGGAAATAACAGAGGCAAATTGTGCATCATTGCAAAGAATAGTTTGCTTCAGGACAGAGTTTCCTGCCACTGGCATATCTAAACAGAGAGGGAACAATTACTTGTCAAGAAAAGAAGTAAATTACTGTTATCTTATACCACACAAACATTCAAAGGTTAATGACTGAAATAACTGACACTCATTTCAGAAAAAAATTTCTGAGCCTCAATTCCTTTTTGGTCCTATACTATTCACACACAGCATAATAGCATATCTTAATTTAATGTCTTTGATAATGCAGCTGGGAATCATTCAGAAATCATTTAATATAATTAAAGGGATTATTAATTTGTTAGGAAGAAAAATGTATTTATGCTGTTAAGATCTCCAACTTACTTCAGAAATCTATGGTTTCAAAAATATGCAAATGGTCTATCAAATCAACTTCCAGATGGCCTACTGATGTCTACATATCCTTATAGACATTGTAGACAAGAAATCCAAACAAGTGAAAAAATAAATAGGATCAAATTAAAGGATCAAATTCTAGGCACATGCACTTGTTAAAAGAATGCAGATTCTGATTCAGAAGGGTTGGGGTGAGACCTATAGAGTATGCTTTTGTTTTTGGAGGGGAACTTTTAAAGTAAACATCTACATGATTTTGATGTAAGTAGTCAGAGTACCACACTTTGAAAAACTATTCTTTAAAATGAACAAAATAGAATATGTTCCAAGTATATTTATATAATTATTTTTTAGTTTGAACACTTTTAAAATTAATAAAATAGAACCAACTCAATTAATAAAATAGAACCAAAAAATTAAAATAGGACCAACTAAATTTATATGCTTAAGTATTTTCATTATATTTTTTCATAAAATCTTCCCTGATTGTCTCGTAGTAACAAAAGCATGTCAAGGGAGTGGAAAAAAAAGAATGATGGAGAGAGTAGAAGAGGTCAGTTCCCTGTAAACTAGAGTACAAATAAAGTTATCAACAGATAAAATGCTAAGAGACATAAATCTAAGTCAAAATTAAAACTATATTTATAAAACCAACTTTTTAAAATCAAACTGCAGGTAATGGAAGGAAATGAGACTTCAGGCGATGAGCACACAATAGAGCACACAGATGTCGAACTACAATCTTGTACACCTGAAAATTATATAATGTTATTAACCAATGTTGTCCCCATACATTTAATTTTAAAAACAAAATAAAACTAAAGCCAAAGAAATAGCAGTTTGACTCTTGAATTTACAGGAATGTCTAATCCATGTTTATACATTTTTCAGAGCTAAAATCAACACTACATAAAATGTTGAAAATAAAATCCCTCCCTGTATTTTGTATTTCTGTATGTTTAAGATTGTTCTGGTACTGCTCAGCTGCCGGACTTTGTTTGAAACTCATTTCAAATATCTTTGTTCATGTTTCACTAGAAAAACGATTCCCATAAAACAAGAGATTTAAATATATCGCCTTATTTTTATATCTGATGCTGTGTTTTTAGAATTATTATTTTCTGTTAGAATGTGTAAAACAATGGGTCTTTTTAAAGTAGATCAGTTGGGGGAAGAGAATTTAATATACACATTTCCATAGAATTATAATAATATACACAAAGCACATAACTTTTCAGATAGGTGACTAACTGAAGGATAGACACTACAGACACTGAATTTACAGAGAAATTAGTGAACGACCTACACTTTTCTTGCCAACATCAGCCAATGAAGAAAGTAGTGTACTTTGGAACCAGATAAGGTTTGGGCTTGAATACGTACTCTGCTACTCATTACCATGAGCAAGTTATTTAACCAGTATGAGAGTCAGTACAATAGAGATAGTTAATTTCAAATATTAAGAAACATCTGTGAAATTCCCTGACACGGAGCCAATCATAGAATAGTTTAAAAAACTTTTTTTAATATAGAAAGCTCCCTTCTTTCTCCTCTCTGCCCACTAATCCTCTTGTTCATTATTGTGGACCACAGAAGACATTCTTTTCTTTAACCTTTATCATGTAAATAAAGATACAGGATACAGAAACCCACACCAAAAAAATGAATTGCTTAATGAGTTTAATGAGTTGTATAAGGTAAACACCCATGTACCCACCATCTAGGTTAAGAAACAGAATTTTGCCTGCTAACACAGCAGCTTCCTGGTATCCTATCCCAACTTTAACCTCCTCCCTTCCCTCAAAAGTAACCTCCATCCTTACTTTTCTAGTAATCATTTCCTTATATATGCATCTAAGTGTACATTCTTAGACACTATAGTTTAGAACTGCCCATTAAAACAAACAAAAAACACTGTATGTATCTTCTAAAACCCTTTTAATCCACAAGTTTCGCCCTTCATCTGTTTCTTTTCCTTACAGTTGATCTGTTTAAGAACCTAGAGTATTTATTTGACCCATACGCAGAATTTTCCACAAGGAAGATCAGCATGTTCCTCGGCCCTTTGTGTGTCCTACCAATCGGCAGCTAGATCCAATTGGTAGATCCAGAAGCTTGATCAGACTCATGTTAGATCCCTTTATGTTCTTGTATCAGGAACTCATAACATCTGCTTATCTCTCTTTTTGTGATATTAACAGCTACTGATGTCCAATGCCTATATACATTAATTCACTGGGAGTTGGAAAAAGGTAATACTCTAATTTTGTCATTTTTATTAAAAAATTATTTCTATGAGCCAGCAATCAATAAATAGATAATAAAATTCAAGGAGTAATACCATTTATAATAGCATAAAAAACCCCACCAAACACCCAGAGATAAAGGCAATGAAATATGCGAAAGACTTCCACACTGAAAAACCACAAAATGAAATTAAGAGACGTTACAAAAACATCAAGAAAATGGTGTGATACATCATGTTTATGAACAAGAAGATCCATGGTTGCAAAGATGTCATTTCTCCCAAAGTTGATCCACGGAGTCAACATAATCACAAAACCCCAGCAGGTGTTTCTTGTGTGCATGGAAATCCATACTTTTTTATGTATGTTTTTCCTTTTAGTTTATTCTCTTCATTTTCTAACTTCATAAAATGGACACTTAGGCTATCATTTTTAAAGTTTCCTTATCTAATGTAGTTAAAACATAAATTTTCTTCAAAACTCCACCTTTACTTTATCCTTCAAATATTGCTATGTAATGTGTCCATTATCATTTAGTTCTAGGTATTTTAAACTTGCATTAATTATTTAGCAGGTTTTTGATATTTCAAAATACCTGGGGAATTTTAAAAATTTATTTTTTTACATCAACTTCTAATTTCATTGTGTTGTAATCAAAGATCAGTCTTTGTATCTATTTTTGAAATTTGTTGATGTGTTCTCTATGACTTGTTCATATCAATTTTTATAAATGCTCCATGTATATTTGAGAAAATGTGTATTCTTAAATTGTTAGATATAAAAATCTATATATCAAAAAAATCAAGCATCAAGCTTTTAAATTTTTTAAAGATTTTTGTTAAAATATAGCTTATATTAGTTTCAGGAGAACACAATAGTTATTCAACATTTATGTTCCTAAAGAAGGGATCGGCATTGATAAGTCCAGCAGCCATCTGACACTGTACCACGCTGTCACAATATTATTGACTATGTTCCCTATGCTGTACATCACATCCCCATGACTTATTTGTTTTATACCTGGAGATTTGAACCTCAATTCCCCTTCACTCTCCCCTTTTTAATTTTTAATTACAGTTGACATTCAATATTATTGTACATTAATTTCAGGTGTACAGCATAGTGGTTAGACATTTGTGTAATTTAAGAAATGATCCCCCTGGGCCAGCCGAGTGGCGCATTGGTTAAGAGCTGGCTTGGGATGCTAGAGTGCCCCGGTTCGGATCCCACATATGAGGGCCAGTGACACTGCCCTCCACAGCTAAGATGCTGAACAACAGCTCGACCTAGAGCTGGGCTGCCATGAGTCGCCAGCGACGGTGTAGGCTGCAGCCCCTGCTGCAGTGGGTTGCCATGGGCTACCGTGTGTAGCCAGCAGCCAGTGTGAGCAGCCAGCAGCTGCTGTGAGCAGCCATCCAGAAGCCGGCAACTGATCTGCCTCGCCCAGGAAGAGCGCAATGATGGTGCCAACTTGGGCCAGTGAAGCAACGTCCTCCACAACTAGACTGAAGAACAAAAGGATAGCATCTTGTCTGTTCCCCTTCCCTCAACTCCCCAATAAAAATAAAACAATCTTTAAAAAAAAAAGAACTGATCCCCCTGACTAGTTTAGTACTCACCTAACATTACACATAGTTATTACCATATTATTGAAAATTCTTATGTCATACCCTACATCCCCATGACTACTTTGTAGCAACCAATTTATACTTCTTAATCCCTTCCCCTTTTTCACCCACCTCCCAAACCCCCCTCCCATCTGGCAACCATCAATATGTGCTCTGTAGCTATAGTGTGTTTCTGTTTTGTTTGTTTATTTTGTTCTTTAGATTCCACATATAAATGAAATCACATTGCATCAGTCTTTCTCTGTTTGACACACTCCACTCAGCACAAGACCCTCCAGGTCCATCCATGCCACAACAGATGGCAAGAACCCATTCCCTTCCATGGCTGAGCAATATTCCATTGTATATATGTACCACCTCCTCTTTATCCATTTATCCATGGACAGACACCCAGACTGCCTTCACATCTTGGCAACTGTAAACAATGCTGCAATGAACATATGAATGCACAAGTCCCCTCTAAGTAGTGTTTGGAGTTTCTTTGGATAAATACCCAAAATGGAATTACTGGGTCCTTCTTTGTCTCTTGGTATGCCTTTGTTTTAAAGTCTATTTTGTCTGGTATAAGTATTGCTACCCCAGCTTTTCTTTTCTTTTGTTTCCATTTTCACAAAATATCTTTTTCCATCCCTTTACTTCCAGTTTGTGTGTGTCTTTCAATCTGAAGTGAGTCTCTTGTAGGGTCTTGTTTTCTTATCCATTCAGCCACCCTATATATTTTTTTAAAGATTTTATTGGGGAGTTGGGGAGGTAACAGCGTTAGGGAATCGGGGAAGGGAAACAGACAAGTTGCTGTCCTTTGTTTCTTCAGTCTAGTTGTGGAGGACGCTGCTTCACTGGCCCATGTTGGTATTATGATCATTGTGTTCTTCCCGGCTGAGGCAGATCAGTCGCCGGCCATTGGATGGCTGCTCACAGAGGCTCACGGCAGCTCACGCCAGCTACCGGCCTCTCACACTGGCTGCCGGCCACTCACAGTAGCTTACGGCAGCCCACTGCAGCCCCACTGCAGCCTACGCTGTCGCCAGCGACTCACAGCAGCCCAGCTCCAGGTTGAGCTGTTGTTCACCATCTTAGCTGTAGAGGGCGCAGCATCACTGGCCCATGTGGGATCCAAACTGGCAGCCCTGCTGCTCAGAGCTCGCACTCCCAAGCCAACTCTTAACCAATGTGCCACTCGGCCGGCCCTCAGCCACCCTATATTTTGATTGGAGCATTTCATCCATTTACACTGAAACTTATTGTTGATAAATATGTAGCTATTGCCATTTTATTATTCATATTTTTTATCTTTTTTTTCATCTTAAAAAAGTCCCCCTAATATTTCTTATAATACTGGTTTGGTGGTGATGAACTCCTTTAGTTTTTTCTTGTCTGGGAAGCTCTTTGTCTGTCCTTGGATTCTAAATGATAGCTTTGCTAGGTTGAGTAATCTTGGCTACAGTCCTTGTTAAACTTTTAAACATTTAATTCTGCCTTCTTGACCTATCCATATTAAACTTCTTCATAGTAATATAAGATGCTAGAAGACAGAAGCAATAATTTTCTAAATTTTGGAGAATCATTATTTTCAACCTAGAATTTTGTATTCTACTGAGCTGTAAACCGAATGTATGAGTAGAATAACAACATTTTTGAACATGCAATTTCTCAGAAGATTAATCTCTTAGGCACCATTTCTTGAAAAACCCCTGGAAGATGTGCTCCTGTAGAATGAGAGAATAAAGTAAAGCAAAAAGGTAAAAATAGAATCCATGAAACAGTAGCTACTCCCCAGGACAGCAGGGGCGGGGGGGGGGCGGGGAAGAAAAGTCCCAGGATTCAATAGGCCTAGATAGGAAACAGTACAGACTGAAATAGAATAGAAGTTTCTGGGAGGGAGTTCTCCAGACAGGGAATGGAAGAGGGAAGAATTGGTAGATTTTTCAGATATTGGTAGTAACTGCCTATATTAAACACATCCCTTGTTCCTTGACAAAATCTCTTAGCTTTACTCATTCTATCTTCAGCTACCACCATAGTGATTCTATGTGGGCTCAAACAGGTCCAGCTCCTGCTATACACCCTGGGTCTCTGGCTCCTCCCACAACTTTCAGGTTCAAATGAAGTGTCACACTACAGAAGGTAGGATCATGCTCCACACCCCCAAATTGCCAGACACATCTGATGATGCAACCAGGAAGAGTGGGGATGGGGATTATTCTTCATGTGGCAGATTTTAACCAACAAGAGACAGAGAAAACCCTGGAGGTCAACAGATAAATGCTTTTCCTTCTTTCGGTTAGACTACTATAACAATTTTCAGTATAGTCCATATGAAAATGTCCTGAGGGGGTAAGTAGGTGACCTTGCCAAATGACCAACTGTTATCTCTTCAAGGCTTGTTGTGAAGCAGTGGCCAGTGCAGTAACGTATCACCTTGCTTCCCATTCTCCAGTCTCACTTCCCTCTACCCTCATTCTTGCTGTTCTGGGATTTCACCTCCAATAAAGGATTAGCATTTAATGACTGCTCAATTTCTGTTGTCTAAGGAACACGGACCAAGTCACAGGTGTATGATGGATTCCAATGAAACATTACAAAAATTTTAAATTTTGGTTTGTAAAAATTATTAAAGGAAAAACAGCAGAATACTATTAACTCCAGGGGAGAAAAGTTGTGTAAGGTAAGCACTGTAGTCATAGTACAATATGTCATCCAGCTCTGCAGAAAACAATATTTACATAATTATAATTGCAAACAGTGATCACTGATATAAGTACAAATTGTGGAATTTGATGGATAGAGAATAGAGGAGGTGTGTAAGAACTAAGTTTTCCTCTACCAGGTAATGAGAAAAAAGGATCACTCAATCATAATCCTATTCCCAGCTCTAGAGTAATTCAATGTATGATTTTGTAGAAGTTGTCTAATTTACCTTTGTCTCAGTCTCTTCATTTGTCAAATGGGAATAATACCTGTCATGCCTTTTGCAGCAGAGTTGTTGTAAAGGCAAAATGAAATAATGTATGTGGAAGTATGTTGAAAAATAGAAAGGTCATCTTTCAGAAGAGACATGGGAACCAGCAGCAAGATCAAAGCAGCATTTTGGGGTCAAAGGAAGAGAAATGGAATATGAGTCCAAATCCCTTACCCTACCACTTCTTTGAATCTTTGAAGATTAACTATAGGGACAAAGCTAAGAATTTCAAAAATGTTTTGATCCTTTGGCATTAAAAAACAATTCTCTTTTTCCTAGGGAAGAGGAAGAAGACATGAGCAGGCCTGGCTCCTATGGGTAATCTTGATTTTTTTAAAAACCTCCTGTTTTCCTGCCTCTGTCTTCTCACCAATCTCTCTATCTAGCTTAATATTCCTATCCTAACTTTTTATCTTGTTATTCACAGATCAGGGACCTATAAATGGCTCCAGATCCCTCAATTTAAGTTCTATCTCCCCTGTATAAGCTTGTGTTAGTTTCTCTAGTCTATTCATATTTTTATTTTTCTCGCTTTCTTCCAACAGTCAATATTTTTTCTTGGACATAAAACCAACAATTACTTTTAACATTTGATTAAATTCTACTCCATCTTGAGTCCAAGTCTTGACTCCCTCAGACACAGCATGAATTCTGAAGAACAGCAAATATATCTTTTACTTCTCCTAAATGCTGAGCACAGTTCTAATCAGGCAACAGGTATTAAAGAAAAAAGAAAAAAAACAACAGAAATAAATGGAACAGAAGTTACTTACTTAACCTCTTTAAACTTCTAGTTTCTCTTCTGTAAAATGTGGATAATACCTTACATAGAAACTGTAAGGCTTTTAAAAATCGTATATACATACATACATACATACATATATATATATATATTTATATATATATCTCATATATCATATATAGTATCATATATAATCATATGTATGTCATATATATGATCATATATATGAGTCTAGCACAACATCTAGCATGTAGCTAGCACTTAATAAATGTTTGCTGAATCTAAATACTAAAATTAGGACAATATTCATCTCATATGATGATGTGGGGGTTAAATAAGGATGTGTCAACATACTTTAAAACCAAAACACTTCTCAAAGGCAAAGAATTATCATTATTAAAAAGCACAACGTGGGCCTGCCGAGTGGCGCGATGGTTAAGAACTCGCTTGGGATGCCAGACGGCCCCGGGATCCCACATATGAGGGCCAGTGACACTGCCCTCCACAGCTAAGATGCTGAACAACAGCTCAACCTGGAGCTGGGCTGTTGTGCGTCGCCGGCGATGGCGTAGGCTGCAGCCCCTGTGGCAGTGTGTTGCCATGGGCTACCGTATGTAGCCAGCAGCCAGCGTGAGCGGCCAGCAGCCAGCGTGAGCGGCCAGCAGCCGCAGAGAGTGGCCATCCAGAAGCCGGCGACTGATGTGTCTCGCCCGGGAAGAGCGCAATGATGGTGCCAACTTGGGCCAGTGAAGCAACGTCCTTCACAACTAGACTGAAGAGCAAGACGACAGCAACTTGTCTGTTCCCCTTCCCCCAATTCCCCAGCACTGTTCCCATCCCCCCAATTCCCCAATAAAAAAAAATCTAAAAAAAAAAACAAACTCACAACGTCTGGGCCGTCTGGGTGGCGCAGTTGGTTACAGCGTGAGCTCTGAGCAACTGGGTCACTAGTTCGATTCAGCCCGAGCTGAGCTGTCACTGGGCTGCCAACGTGCAGCTGGTTGGCTCAGCTGGTGAGAGCACATTCTCTTAACAACAAGGTTGCCGTTTCAACTCCCGCATGGGATGGTGGGTTGCACCCTGCCCCCGCAACTAGATTGAAAGTGGTGACTGGACTTGGAGGTGAGCTTGCGCCCTCCACAACTAAGGCTGAAGGACAACAACTTGACTTGAAGCTGATGGGTCCTGGAAAAACACAATGTTCCCCTTCCCCAATTCCCCAACACTGTTCCCTTCCTCAACTCCCCAATAAAAATAAATTTTAAAAAAAGCACAGCCTAAACATACAGAATGGAAGAGGAAACTACCAGGGAGCCAACTCAGAAGCAGTAGCCCACATGGGAACTATATGGTTATTTAATAAGAGAACTGGCCTCTGAATATCTTCTTTCTTGGGGAAGCTGAATGAATATCTGAGAATTTTTGCCTGGAGAGGTGAGATCCTAATGCCTCAGGCACACAGAAGCCTTAAAGCAGATGCCGTTGTAGAGTGTGCTTGAAATGACACTCTTTGCAACTGACCCATTTAAGAAATATTCCCTCTGGTCCAGAGAAGATCTTTGGTTAGGCACTTTCAAGTCAGGTGATGCAGTAACAGTCTGAGTGTTCAGTGTCAGAGCCCAGAATCCACTTAATGCTGGAGAGCAGCTCAGGACTAAAAGTGCTCCGTAAAACAAAGGAGGTATACCACAGGATCTCTAAGACCTTTTGGTTCTGACATTTGGGATTAATTTGTAATAAGAAAACTTATTGGGGCAGCAGCAATTTGAGGAACAGACCCCCACCACCCAAAACTAGAAGACTAGCAGTAGCTCTAGAGGAGAAATTATCAGTCCCTGTGCTCCTGCCAGAGATGCAGACCCATGTAGCAACTCATCTTTCAGCACAATACCCTCTGCTTGTGTCCCTATAATAAAGAATGTTCTCCACTGAAAGCCACCAAGAGTACCTGGAGAAATTGACACTATTGATCCTCTTGCCACAGTTCTATGAGGTCATCTTAAATTTCTGTTAGTCCAGAAAGTTATAATTTTTTGCTAAAAATATTGTATAAAATTTATTACTTCTTTTAACTAAACTGCTTTTATTGAAAGAACAATTAAACAATCAAAGACAGGTAAGTCCATCGTCACACACTAAGTATTGGCCTGAGAGTCAAAAGACTTGGATTTTTGTCCATACTTTTCTAATGAGTTTCTGTACTCCCTTTCACAAGGCGCTTATCCTTTTGCTGTTCTTCTGGGTCTCTGTTTTCACTGTATTTAAAATTAAGAAGTTAGATGAGATGATCCGAAAGATCTTTCCAAGTCTACAAACCTATGAAATCATTCCAAACTGAAGCCATCACTGTCAAGGAATCTACACTAAAAATGAAGGGAGTAATTTAAGGGTCTGCTACCATTCAAAGATTCTTGAAGAGAATTACAACCATTAACAGGCAAAGAACTGCTAAGACTGGTTGGTGGTGTGCAGGTCCACCACCTGCTTGGAGCTCTCCAGGGTACTGATTCCATCTCTGCCTGGCATTTCCCCACTCCTCTGGAAGTAAGCTTGTTTCCAAAACTATCAACCACCCAGGCAGAGGTGTGGCACAAATATATGCATTGCCCAGTGGATATACAAGTGAACAAAATAGAACAGCATAACAGAAAACATCATAAGACTGCAAAACAAAATGATCCAAACCATGGTTTTCATTCAACACATGTTAGCCACTTCATAAGTAGTACTGTACCATTTCCTATATACCCCCCAAGCCATCTACAACACTCTGGTAACCAGACTAAAACCTAGGTACCTACGTCTCTCAACCCTCAATCTAATGTTCTTTCCACAGTTCCTCTCTGCGTCTATTTTGAGCCCTAATGTTAAATTTCCCAAAGTTATACTAAACCAATAAGAATTCAGACTGTCTTAATTACCATACACCTAGCACAATGGCCTGACATACCCTAAATGTTGAATAAATGTTTGTTGAATGAAAGATAAATATGAGACCATGAGAATTTTTAAACTTCAAGTACCTCCAGTTTTACCATGTCTCATCTACAAATTCATAAGACCCTGATAATCTTATCTTATACATAACTCAAAAGACTGACGCACAAGCTTCCAGGGTTTAGACGTGCATGTGATTGCAAAATTAATAAACCAGCTGATATAATGACTAAAAGTAGACACTACTGTGTTGATTGCTAAAATTCCAGTGTAGTGATTATGAACAGGGGTGCAAAATTGGACAAACTTGGATTTGAATCCCAGCTATTACTTACTAGCTGCATGACTTGGGCATATTACTTACCTTTCCTAAACCTCACTTGACTTATTTGTAAAATGGGAGAAATATAGTATACACACTCATATGACTGCTGAAAGGATTAAATGAAATACCATATTGAAGTACTACATTAAAATACTAAGTAGGCACTCATATTGCCTTATTTACTATGTAAGTGGCACAATGTCTGGCACACAATTAGTGCTCAATGTTATCATCTTTATAATAAATCACTGGATTCCAAAGTCTTCGCCTTTTTCCCACTACACCATGCTGTAAATTCACACTTCATTTTTATTTCTAGGCATAACTGATTTTAACTTTTTGCTTCTTAACTCCAACAGATTCAAATTCTGCATAGTTCTCTCCTGTGCCTCTGGGAGGCAGTCCTAAGCTCACAACCACTCAACATGGCAGTACTCCAACTCCACAGGGCCCACAATTAGCTCACTCTGAACACTGTTTTGGGAGTGAGGTAGGGACTACAGAGGGTAAGTAGGATAAAAATATAGTTACAACACAGTGCAGCGCTATGTGCACAGAACTATAGGAACACAAAAACGGAAAGATTGATTTTGTCTGGGGCATAACATAAGCGAAAGTACTCTGTAAAATGTAAAACATTATTCAAATGATTGTTATTAGTAGTGGCAGTAATATGCTGGTCTCTCTAAGCAATGGAAACCTTCCAAAAAAGGACAAAAAAAATCTATTCAAATAAAAAAACAGTATAGCCATTTATTTATTTAACTCAGAAAAAATATGAAATATAGTTCTCCTCATTTACGCTTAGCATCTGATTTTAACACATTTTACAAACAAAATTCTTATTTGTAGCAAAGGACAAATTAATTATGTACTTTACTTTTTACCTACCCTTACTGCATCAGAAAAATCTTAAAAGTCTGTCAGTTCTAATTTATTATAATCACATCTCAGTCATTAAGTTGGCACTGAAGCTTTAAAAAAACACACAAAATACAAAATGCACTGAACGCAATTTAAATTCATTTTTAGCACAAATTTTTACACGTCAGGTACATCCCCCTAGTGGTGGTATAGTGGAATGACACAGGATTGAAAAGACATTACTTTAGATCAGGGGTGTCAAACTCAATTAAAACACGGGCCATTTGGTGCAACAGGCAAGATTCACTCGGGCCACATCACATTTACAAATTTTGTTAAATTTATATTCTAAAGTGAGGATTCAAGAATATGGATAGGATAATTAAAACACTATATAATTGCTTTTATTTAAACATTTATTTTATTTAATGTATTTATAAAACTAAAATTATTCTTTTTCACCCGA
>NW_017731446.1:251290-254739 GCF_001890085.2 Hipposideros armiger | reverse complement strand
TGACACTGAGAGTGGCAGACATATCGCTCCCAGACTCAGTTGCCGGAACTGAGTCAGCCCGTTTATACAGACCCCCAGGAAAGGCACTGGGCCACGTGTATACTTGTCTTCAGTAGTTAAAGGGTTAACGAGGGAATTGTGTGTATGGCATTGCCTCAATCTCCCCTAAGCGCTATTTTCTTCATAACAATTTTTTCTATTTTCATTTTATTTCAGAGCATTGTGGGCCACAAAAAATTACCTCGAGGGCCGCATGCGGCCGGTGGGCCACCAGTTTGACACCCCTGCTTTAGATTACTAAACACCTACAGAGCCCAGACTGGAAACCCCTGAACCATATCATCTTTAAGGCACACAATCATATTTTTAATGATTCTGTCTCTGCCACTTCTTAGCTGAATGACCTTGGGTACATTTCTTAACCCCTATAATCTTTAATCATCTCATTCATAAGATAAGAATAATTATACCTATCTCATTGGGTAATGGTAAGAATTAAATAATACATGTAAAGATATATTAGCACAGTGCATAGCATACAACTAGTATTCAATAAATATTTGTTGTATTATCTCTTTCAGCTCTAAAGTCATGAATTCTATAAACCCAATGCCACAGAGCACAATAAAATATAGAAAATCTATATTGTAAGTATTGTTCTTATTCCTCAATTGCAGGAATATGCTGTAGTTCACAACAAGAACTACAACCAGGTAGACTTATAGTTAAAAGGGATGCCAGTTGCTCATCTAGAAATTTCAGTGCCTCCACACACTACTATACAATTTGATGATCATGACCCAAGATAAAAGAGAACTCCTCCTATTTTGAGGGGCTCTAATGTTTATTCAAACGTCTTCATCAGATTCCAAACATCTCATATCTATTCCCCTAGTTCTTTCCTTTGAAAAAAATGAAAAATAGTTGCTAAGAATTATTTTGAACACAGAGCCAAATAATTTTAGACAGTTACTAAATTTTCAGTCGTATTTCTAGATCCCTTCACTTTTCCACAAGCATCTTATTTCAAATCTTTCAATATCCTAATTACTCATGTAGTGGGAAAGACAAAATGAAATATAATCCTCCACATGAGTCTGAACAAGTTTGACTTACAGAAGAATTCCCATTCTTTTTTGCTTTTGCTCACGCTGTTTGTGTTCATGCCTCTACTTCTCCTCTCGTTATCTAAACCCTACTATCCTTTAAGGCCCAAATTAGACTTCTCTTCTGACCCTCTGATTTCATTCCACCATTTGACCTTGTGCATTGAGCAAGAGGGCTGTCAGCATCAGCACACAAGAGAGGAAACTATTAACTCAAAGGCTAAAAGATTTGGCCAAGTTTACAGAACTGGTAAGTAACAGTGCTATGATTTTATAAAACCATTGAAACATCAGTGGTCAGGTTTAGCTATAAGAGAATGCAATGGCAATTTAGCACCAAGAACATCAAGCCACCAAACTGGATTATTCTGATTTTTAAAAATCCAGTTTATTTCAAACAGGTATGAAGATAGACGTAAATCTACATCTTAATGAGCCCAGGGTACTCTTTTAAAGATAATAAAATAAAGGCTCAGAAAAGCTTGTTTAGAGTCACTTTTTCAGTGAGGACTCTTACATTTGCAAGTCTAACCTAGGCAAAAATATAATTTACTAATTCACATTTCTGACAAGTCCAGGTTTTGAGTTGAATAGATTTTAGGAGTTCAAAGAACCTGGTTACTCAATGGGAAAAGATATATGCAAACAGCACCTCCGATAAGGGGCTAATATCCAAAATATATAAAAAACTCATACAACTCAACAACAAAAAGACAAACACTCCAATTAAAAAATGGGCAGAGGACATGAACAGAAACTTCTCTAAGAAGACATACAGGGGCCGGACGAGTGGCACGTTGGTTAAGAGCTGGCTTGAGACGCCAGCTCTGAGCAGCAGGGCCCCAGTTCGGATCCCCCATGAGGGCCAGTGACACTGCCCTCTACAGCTAAGATGGTAAACAACAGCTCAACCTGGAACTGGGCTGCTGTGAGTCGCCAGCGACGGCATAGGCTGCAGCCCCTGCTACAGTGGGCTGCCATAAGCTACCATGTGTGGCCAGCAGCCAGCGTGAGCGGCCAGCAGACAGTGTGAGCTGCCAAGAGCCGCCATGAGCAGCCGTCCACAGGCCGGTGACCAATCTGCCTCACCCGGGAAGAGCACAATGATGGTGCCAACATGGGCCAGTGAAGCAACGTCCTCTACAACTAGATTGAAGAACAAAAGGACAGCAACTTGTCTGTTCCCCTTCTCCTGATTCCCCAGCGCTGTTACCCTCCCCCAATTCCCCAATTTTAAAAAAAAATCTTTAAAAAAAGGACATACAAATAGCCAACAGATACATGAAAAAAATGCTCAACTTCATTAACTATTAGGAAAATGCAAATCAAAACAACAATGAGATATCACCTCACACCTGTTAGAATGGCTATCATCAACAAGACAAATAATAAGTGTTGGAGAGGCTGTAGAGAAAAAGGAACTCTCATATACTGTTGGTGGGAATGTACATTAGTACAGCCACCATGGAAAACAGCATGGAGTTTCCTGAAAAAAATTAATGATAGAATTACCATATAACCCAGCAATCCCTCTCCTGGGTATCTCCCAAAAAAATCTGAAAACATTTATCCATAAATATAAATGTGCTCCGATGTTCATTGCAGCATTATTTACAGTGGCCAAGAAATAGAAACCAAAGTTTCCTTTCATAGAAGATTGGAAAAGGAAGATGTGGTATATATACACAATGGAATACTACTCTGCATAAGAAAAGATGAAATAGTGCCATTTGCGATAACGTGGATGGATCTTGAGATTATTATGCTAAGTGAAATAAGTCACACAGAAAAAGTTGAGAACCATATGACTTCACTCCTATGTGGTATATAAAACTGAAAGCAACAAAGGAACAAGACAAAAAAGAAACAAAAACTCACAGACACAGACAACAGTTTAGTGGTTACCAAAGGGTAAGGAGGAGGGAGGTGGTAGAAGAAGGTAAAGGGGGTCAAATATATGGTGATGGAAGGAGAACTGACTCTGGGTGATGAACACACAGTGTAATACATAGATGATGTATTACAGAATTGTACACTTGAAACCTATGTAATTTTACTAACCATTGTCAGCCCAATAAATTTAATTTTAAAAAAAAAGAACCTGGGGCCGGCCGAATGGCGCGATGGTTAAAAACTGGTTTGGGATGCCAGAGGGCCCCAGTTCGGATCCCACATATGAGGGCCAGTGACACTGCCCTCCACAGCTAAAATGCTGAACAACATCTCAACCTGGAGCTGGGCTGCTGTGAGTCGCCGGTGACGGCGTAGGCTGCAGCCCCTGTGGCAGTGGGTTGCCATGGGCTACTATGTGTAGCCAGCAGCCAACGTGAGCGGCCAGCAGCC
>NW_017731446.1:224193-249230 GCF_001890085.2 Hipposideros armiger | reverse complement strand
GTGTGTAGCCAGCAGCCAGCGTGAGCGGCCAGCAGCCGTAGTGAGCGGCCGTCCAGAAGCCAGCGACTGATCTGCCTCACCCGGGAAGAGCGAAATGATGGTGCCAACTTAGGCCAGTGAAGCAACGTCCTCCACAACTAGACTGAAGAATAAAATAACAGCAACTTGTCTGTTCCCCTTCCCCCAATTCCCCAGCAGTGTTCCCTTCCCCCCAATACCGCAATAAAAAAAATAATAAAAATTAAAAATCTTTAAAAAAAAAAAAGAAACAGGCTGAAATCACATATAAAAGATAGACTGTGATAAATGCAATAAAATTGAACCAGATAAACTGCTATGGAGTTTCTGATGAGATAGACAGAGATAGAGACAGAGAGAATACTAGGTAAAGAGAAATTTAGAAAAGCTTAATGAAGGAAGTGTGAATATGTAGGGGGTGAGGAATAGGTCAAGATGCTGGGGGAGACAAATGCTGAAAGTCAATCCCAAAAGAAAGATCGTATGAGACTTCTGGCCCTCTTTTGACTAATCCACCTTTCACATCTTTAACCAATCTAGTAGGGATGGACCATCACAATTCAGTGCCCAGTCACTCTGGGGCCACAAAATAAATTCCTCAGGCAATCAACAGAAGAAATACACAGCTAAAAACAGAATGATAGAATATTCTTAAAATATGAGCTTTTTATTTTATCTTTCTGAGCCTTATTTTTCTGACCTGTAAAATATGGATAAATAACATCTACCCATATAAAGTTTTTGGAAGATAAGTAAAATGGCCTATTAAAGTGCTTAGAATATGCCTGGTATATAAAAGAGCTTTCAGTAAATAATAATTTTTCTTCCCTTCTGTATTAGTTTCCTAAGACTGCCATAACAAACTACCTCAATGTAGTGGCTTAAAACATGTAAAATTTATTCCCTCACAGATTCTAGAAGTCTGAAATCAAGGTGTTGGCAGGACTACATTCCCTCCTGGGCTGTAAGGACCACCAGTTCCTTGCTTCTTCCAGCTTCCAGTGGCTATCAGCCATCCTTGCTGTTCCTTGGCTTGCAGCTACATAGCTCCCATCTTTGACTCCATCTTCTCATGGTCTTGTCCTGTTTCTCTCTGTGTCCTCTCTTCTTATAAGGACACCAGCCACTGGATTTAGAGCCCACCCTAAACATTGGATGATTTCATCTCAAGATCCTTAACTAATGACATCTATAAAGACCAAAACAGGTCACATTCTGAGGTGCTGGGTGGACATGAAGTTTGGGGGGGGACACTATTCAACCCATTACACCTTCCTTCTTCAAATGCATTTGAGTCTGAACATTCACAACATCTTTTATAACTGTCTAGATCACAGGAACACATTAACTTTTCATTGCACTCCCAGACTATTTCCATGGTATTGAATAACAATATCTACAAAGCAAAATTGAGATTTTAAGAAAACCTGAGGCAAGCTGGCATTTTCAACAAACCAAAAACTTGGGCTCAAGTTCTGTCTAAACCAGTTAGCAGCTGTGAGGCCTTGAGTCAATTATATCAGCTCTTTAAGATTCAATTTCTTCATCTTTAAATGGCAATATCACAAAATTTGGGGGAAAATTAAATAAGATAATAAATGTGAAAGCATTTTGTGAACTCTAAAACACAAATACTAGGTATTGTTTACAAAACTTTCAATGTTTTACTATTTAACAAATGTACTGATATATGCCAGGTGCCACCTTACATACCATGGGGAGACAGGAGAAGAAAACATGGTCCATAACTTCAAAGGGCTCACAGTCCATCACTAATACACAAATAGAGATTATGAAACAATTTACCACTAAATTATTTGGAAATTACTATACATGTCTGATAGAACAGAGAAGACAGTAATCAATGCTAGTTTTAAAGGAAGAAGAAATTTATCTAAGTCTTATAGGACAAGTAGGTTTTAGCTAGAGAAGAAAGGAATGAATGCTGTGGAGGAAGATAAGGCATTAAGACCAGATATAACAAATTTCGAAGCTAGACAGTAAGCCTAGGCTTGATGCAGAGCAGCAGCCACTGGAGGTAACCTCAGTGGAGATTGCCATGATGAAAGCAGGGTTTTAGGGGGGAAAAAAGCCTGGCAGCATTTATAGTCTAAATTGGCAGGAGAGAGTCTAAAGTCAGGGACACCAGCTAAAAGCCTGTGGCCCTAATCCAGAACACGTTCATCTTCACTGGTTGCTAAAATCGTGACTGGCAGCAAGATCTGTAATTTCTGGAAAGCCATTTACTTGTTAGGCAATAAATTCTAAGTCTTTCTAAGGGTTTTTTCCTGTGCTAACCTCACTAAGCCAATCACTGGACTATATATAGAAGCTTCTACTTCATATTTCTCATCATCTCAGGGCAGA
Organism: Hipposideros armiger; assembly: GCF_001890085.2. Lineage (NCBI taxonomy): Eukaryota > Metazoa > Chordata > Mammalia > Chiroptera > Hipposideridae > Hipposideros > Hipposideros armiger. The sequence continues at coordinate 246,845 of NW_017731446.1, read as the reverse complement.
AAAGAAGTATAGAGGATACACAGGCAATCCAATCCAATGTAAAAATCCTCAATATGGATTGCGGGAGTCATCCATTGGAAGTCACACTTTTGCTTAACTGCCTGAACACTTTAATCTAAGAAATGCCCACCAAATGTTTCACCAAAGCCACCGTCCCTGAAAACCACCGAGGGCAAACGCATTAGTTCCTTGCAGGAACACTTGGTCAGCCTGAGTCCTGGGCAGCTCTTCATATGGGAAGGTTAGAGTTCGCCACTGCTAGAGTAGATGGAGAAATAACATGATCCTGCAGCTTTTACAGAGATTCATGCCATACTCAGTAGTCTCTGGCTGCGGGGAGGCAGGTCTGAGTCAGTCTGTCAGGCGATGAAATCCTCACTCCATCTGCTCTGAGGGAGTTGTCTGCCAAGTTTGAAGCCTGGACACATGAGCTCCCACTCCCACACCCACTACTTTCTCCTCTGAGAAGTAGAAACAAAATCTGTTTCAAAGCTTCATCTTTTCTCTTCTTCCCAAAGCCCAGCTCTAAAAATTACCTTTCAATTATAGGTTATGGAAGAGACTAGAGAAGAACATATTCCCCTAATAACATCAAATGGGCAAGATGACTATAATACAACATGCACTAAGCAAAGGCTGCCTGGCTTTTCCATTGTCAACACATTAGTTCCTTGCTGGGACTTGATTCTCTTTCTTTTCTCCTCTACCTTTCTTTTATCTCTTCCTTTTTTGAATGAAATATTGGTTATATTAAAAACGTGATGTATACAGAAGTTATAAAGCTTACTAATAAAAAGAACACTCATGGACCTACCACTCACTGCAAGAAAGGGAACTTAACATTGGTAATAACTTACCATGAAAGCTTTCTACCACATCCTGGCTTCCATCAAAATTAGTCACGTACTACAAAATGTCAATGATGAACTAGATCTATAACAGTGGTCCCATTAGATTATAATGGAGCTGAAAAATTCCTATTGCCTCGTGACACTGTAGCTGTCATAACCTCATAGCACGACGCATTACTCACATGTTTGTGGTGATGCTGATGTAAACAAACCTGCTGTATTGCCAGCCATATAAAAGTACAGCACATACAATTGTGTACAGAACATAATACTTGATAATGATAATAAATGACTACGGTACTGGTTTATGTATTTACTATACTATACTTTTTATCATTATTTTAGATTGTACTTTCTCCTTATTAAAAAAGTTTGATGTAAAACAATAAGCCATATTACGCCAGCAGCAGCCTCATACACCTCATGCTTACCACGTCTCTTGATTGCATCATTTTCTCTTGTGCTTGATTTAATCTCACGTTGTTTTATACAGTCACATGTTATTCAGGCTTGCAGCCTAGGAACAATAGGCTATACCATATAGCCTAGGTATGTAATAGGCTGCACCATATAGGTTTGTGTAAGTGCACTCTATGATGTTCATACAATGAAATTGTCTAACAATGCTTTTCTCAGAATGTATTCCCATTTTTAAGTGGCGCATAACTGTAATCATTATGCAGAATTTTGTTACCATTCTTCTCTCCTATTCAGCAGAACTAGATTAATTTGCTAATCCAAAGACCTCCTACCTCCTACTTTTCCACTCCAAAGTCTACTTTTATCACCTTTTCTGTCTACAACTACAAACCTGCCAGCCCATCTCTCATCAAATTGCAATCATCTTTAGGAAGCTGAATCCCCATGAAATCATTTCATTATTATTATAAAGTATTTATGTACTGTACGTGATTGTATTGTTATACTTTTATATGACTAGGAGGTGAACCACCCAAAAAATGAAAAACTTTGCCTCTTCATTATCTCATCTGCAATACAGAAACACCACTACTGAGTATACAGTAGTAGATTAAGTGACCTCCACCTAGCACAAAGGTTGAAGTTTAAATAAAATAACGTATGTAAGGCCTTCACATACATTATGTATGTAAGGTGGTAGCACAGCGCAATTGGTGAAATAATATGAGACATCTTTTAATTTTCTCTGCATAATGTCAGAACTACTAAACACACTTTGCAAAAAGCCCCAGCTATAAACAAAATACTATCAAACCAAATCTAGCAAAAAATAAAAAGGATTATATAACATGAATGAAATTTATCCCAGGAATGCAAGGTTGGTTCAACATATGAATATCAGTAATTGTAATATACCATGTTAACAAAATAAGGACAAAAACCACATGATCATCTCAACAGACACAGAAAAAGCATCTAACAAAATCCAACACCCTTTCATCATAAAAACACTCAGCAACCTAAGAATCAAAGGGAACTTCCTCAACCTGATAAAGGGCATCTATGAATAAAACCACAGTTAACATTATATTAATGGTGAAAAACTGAAGGCTTTCCCCAAAGATCAGTAATAAGACAAAAAAGATGTCTGCTCTCTCCACTTTTACTCAGCATTGTACTACAAATTCTACCCAGGGCAATTAGTCAAAAAAAAGAAATAAAAGACATTCAGATTAGAAATAAGAAGTGAAACTATCTCTATTTACAGATGACATGATCTTGTATATAAAAAAATTCTAAGGAATACATACACTATTAGAGCTAATAAATGAACTCAGCAAGGTTGCAGATACACAATCAATATACAAAAATCAGTTGTATTTCCATATACTGGTAATGGATAACTTAAATTTTTAATTAAGAAAACAATTCCACTTATAATAACAACGAGAAGAACAAAATCATTGGAAATGAATGTTTAAAAGGAAGTACAAGATTTGTACAAGGAAAACTACAAAACATTATTGAAAGAAAAAGAGGATTGGAACAAATGAAAGACAACTGTGTTCACGAACTGCAAGACTTATTAGATGTTGATAATCTTCAAATTAATCTGCAGATTGAATGCAATCCCTATCAAAAGTCTAGCAGCCATTTTTGCAGAAACCGATACACTGATTCTATAATCCATAAGGAAATTCAAGGGTCTCAGAATAGCTAAACATCTTGGAGGAGAATGAAGTTGGAGGACTCACACTTTCCAATTTCAAAACTATAGTAATGAAGACAGTCTGGTACTGATATAAGAATAGATAATGGATCATTGGAATCCACTGAATCAATGGAATAAAACTGGGAATTTAGAAAAGAACCCATAATTCTACAGTGAACTGACTTTCAACAAGGATGTCAAGACAATTCAATGGGGAATGGTGCTGGGAAAAATAGATATCCACATGTTTAAAAATGAAGATGTATTCCTACCTTATACAACCTATAAATTTAATGCAAAGTGGATCGAAGACCTACATGTAAGAGATTAAAAAAGGTTTAAAAAATAAATGTAAGAGCTAAAACTCTTAGAAGAAAATCTTTGTAACTTGAATTAGGCAATGGTTTCTTAGATATATACAAAAAGCATAAGCAATAAAATAAAAAATAGATAAATTCGACTTTGCAAAATTAAAAACTTCTGCACTTTAAAAAACACTATCAAAAGTGAAAAGACAGTCCACTGAATGGAAGAAAATATTTGCAACTCAACAACAACAACAAAAAACCCAAATAAACCAATCCAATTAACCCACTTTTAAAAAGTGGGAAAGAATTTAAACATACATTTCTCCAAAGAAGATATACAAATAGTCAATAAGCACATGAAAAGATGCTCAGCATCATTAATCAGTAGGGAAATACAAATCAAAACCACAGTGAGATACCACTTCACACACACTAAGATGGCTATAATTTTTTTTTAAAGGACAATAACAAGTTTCTTCGAGGATGTGGAGAAAGCGGAACCATCATACACTTCTGGAGGGAATTTAAAATGATGCAGCCACTTTGGAAAACAGTTTGGCAGTTCCTCAAAAAGTTAAACATAGAATTTCTATAGAACCCAGAAATTCCACTCCTGAGTATAGACCTAAAAGAACTGAAAACATATGTTCACATAACTACTTGTACACAAATGTTCATAGCAGCATTATTCATAATAGCACAGAAGTGGAAACAACCCAAATGTCCATCAACTGATGAATGGATAAACAAAAGGTGGTACATCCATACAATGGAATAGAAAGGAATAAAGGAATAAAATTCCATAAAAGGAACTAAGTACTAACACATGGTACACTGTGAATAAACCTTGAAAACATTATGCTAAGTGAAAGAAGCTGGGCATAGAAGTAAAGGCCACATATATTGTATAAATCCATTTACATGAAATGTCTAGAATAGGCAAATCCACAGAGACAAAAAGTAGATAAGTGGTTCCTGGGACTGGGGAAAGGGGTCATGGAGAATGGCTGTTAATAGGTATGGGGTTTCTTTCTGCAATGATGAAGATGTGCTGGAATTAGATAGCAGTGATGGTTATACAACCTTGTGAATATACCAACACCAATGAATTATATACTTCAAATGGTGAATTTTACGGTATGTAAATTATATCTCCTTTTTTTTTTTTTAAAGCCCCAGCTACATTTCTTTTCAGTCTCACTCCCTACTCTGCCTCACACCTGGAATTTATCTAAACTCACCACTGGTCACAGCATAATGTTTCATTCCCAAAGTAAGGTAAGTACTATTAGGTTGGTGCAAATGTAATTGCGGTTTTTGCATTGTTGAAATTTGCCTTTGATTATTGGAATACATTCTTTTTTTTTTTAAGATTTTTATTGGGGAATTGGGGGGATGGGAACAGCGCTGGGGAAATGGGGGAAGGGGAACAGACAAGTTGCTGTCCTTTTGTTCTTCAGTCTAGTTGTGGAGGACATTGCTACACTGGCCCAAGTTGGCACCATCATTGCGCTCTTCCTGGGCGAGGCAGATCAGTCGCCGGCTTCTGGACGGCCGCTCACAGTGGCTGCTGGCCGCTCACGGTGGCTGCTGGCTACATACAATAGCCCACGGCAACCCACTGCCACAGGGGCTGCAGGCTATGCCATTGCCGGAGACTCACAGTGCCCAGCTCCAGGTTGAGCTGTTGTTCAGTATCTTAGCTATAGAGGGCAGTGTCACTGGCCCTCATATGTGGGATCCGAACCGGAGCCCTCTGGCATCCCAAGTCAGTTCTTAACCATCATGCCACTCGGCCAGCCCAATGAAGGTTACTCTTTAATCAAGTTTTGATTCTTCAAAACCTCTTTTCTGAACTTGATGTCTAAAGTCCTCTCCCTAAACTTTTTTTCATTGAGCTACGAAAATTGCTATGACTCTAATAGCACAATTATTCTGCTTTCAGAGTCATGAAGTAGAAAAAAACATGGATTTTGAATTCAAGAGACAAAAAATTCAAATCCTCATTTTTCACTTTACAGCTGTATGTAACTTTGGAGAAGTTACTTAACCATCTGCTCACTATAAAATGGCAATAACGTCTCTTTGGAAGTGTAAGGATTCAATGAGATAATGTATATAAAGTACTTGGTCATGGTAATTTTTCTATCAATGTCAGTTCACTCCTTCTCACTATGTCATAAAATGGATGAAGCTAATGTTGTCCCCAGTTGGGCAGGTACTGTGCCCCAATCTGAGACCTGTCTTCAACCAGGATAGGAGTCATAAGATCTAGGGACATCTAAAGGACAGAAATGATTAAAAGGGGGCAATGGTGAGACACCTTCATACGTGTTTAATTAGGAACCTGATTCCCAACCTAATGCAATTCACAGGCTCATTATATCAGGGAGACAGGTATTTGACAGGAAAATGAAAAGGCTGCTGCTCCAATTACCACAAATGAAATGCATTACAAATAAACATATGTTTCTGGGGAAAGAATGAGGTTTGTTATGGAGAAGAGCTGGAAAGCCCTGAGCCACAAGGCTGACTAATTTTTTACACAGGAGGTAAAATTACAATCTTGCCTCTTCCACCGCTGATAATGAGTTTAAATGGTAAGGACACCACTGAGTTTATTACAGTGTGGAGACTTGCTGCCCATCGGCAGAGCCTCTCCCACCCCCCTACCCTTTTGTTTTACACAAGCATTTACACATATAGCCAAAACTCTAAGCCAATTAAGAAGAAGACATTAGTGTAGACCCCAGGTTACCAAGGCTCTCTTTAATCAAAATCACTTCTGAGTCTGTGAGCACCACCATCACCATAGCTAGCATCCAAACACCGCTGTGTGGATCAGAGGTCCTGAGTCTAGAGGAGCCCAAAATTTATTAGGCAGGGCTAATTCAAATGATATTTATAATTCTTCATTAGTCTTCACCACTATAACGTTCAAGTTCCTTTACAAAGTAGCCCAGAGACCCTCCCAACCTCGTCTCCTAGCATTCCTTTCTCCACCTGTTCATCATACACAATATCTACATCAAGAACACAGTATTTCAAAAATAGCAATGTCTTTTTATGCCTTCCTACCTCATTCCTCTAACTGAAATGCCTCATTCTTCCCACCCCCCCCCACCCCATCTCCTAATCATTCTAGTGAATTTCTACTCTTCAAGTCCAGTTCAGATGTCTCCTCTTTGGTTAATCTTTCCCCAACCTCCTACTCTATGCAAAATTCATTATACCCTTTCCATGCCCTCATGGAGGTCAGAGGAAAGCATGAAGTCCTTGTACGTATTTTAAAAAAATTGTTAAGGGTGAAAATTTTGCGCATTTAATTTCCCCACTCATAATATTTCACAAAGTTTTCCATGTTCACGAAGTGGTTCTTTCAATTAGTAGAGATCATCTACTCTAGTGGATTTCAAGTGTATATTTGTCATACAATCTTTTGCTTTAATTAAAAACTCAGAAGGAAGATCAATGGATATACAACAAATGAAACCAGAGTTGCTCTGGCTGTCATAATATACAGAGGATCCAAATTATCTCCTACTTGTATCTTCCCACAGTTGGCCCTGAGGATGGCCCATGCAACCAGTAATCCCAATCCAACCCTCTCTTTTTATAAATTAGAAAACCCGGGTCAAGAGAAGGGAAATGTGGTTTTCAAGCGCATACAACAATTTAGTATTAGTACCAGGAACCTTGGTCTCCTACCTTCTAGTTCTTTTAGATGTCATTCCTGCCCTCCTCTTATGGGGGAAATAGCTACAAGAAAACTCATGAGAGAGAGAATTCACAGGGTTGGCTAGCCTTAAATATTCTAGGGGAGCTTCTTCTGTCAGCCTGCCAGCTGAAGCACAGGATGTTGCAGTATAATATCTACCTTGAGACAGTCTTAATGACTGGCTGCTAAGAGATTCAGTGGGGAGGCAGAAAGGGCACAAGGTAGGGGTAGGTACCTGGTTGGAAGGCTGCTCTTTGCAAAGCCAGCAAAGTACTAGGTCTCACAAGGGGGCCACCTATATGATCGGCTTTCAGGTCATCAAGAAGACCACCCTCAGCCGGAAACTCCGCCCACGTATCAGCAGAAAGCAACTGCCGAGTCTCGAGTCTCGCGAGGGCTGCTCAGGGAGTCCTAACTGAAACTGCGGAGCGCGGGTTGTTACTGCGGGAACAGACTGCCTATTTCCGTTGTTGGTGTCTCAGCTCAGGAGCTACATACTGAAGACAATGTCTGGAAGCTTCTACTTTGTAATTGTTGGCCACCATGATAATCCAGTTTTTGAAATGGAGTTTTTGCCGTCTGGAAAAGCAGAATCAAAAAACGATCATCGTCATCTGAACCAGTTCATAGCTCATGCTACCCTTGACCTTGTAGATGAGAATATGTGGCTGTCAAACAATATGTACTTGAAAATAGTGGACAAGTTCAATGAGTGGTTTGTTTCAGCATTTGTTACTGCAGGTCATATGAGATTTATTATGCTTCACGATATAAGGCAAGAAGATGGAATAAAGAAGTTCTTTACTGATGTCTATGATTTATACATAAAGTTTGCAATGAACCCATTTTATGAACCCAATTCTTGTATTCGATCAAGCGCATTTGACAGAAAAGTTCAGTTTCTTGGGAAGAAACACCTTTTAAGCTAAATGCAGAAAAATTCGGAAACAATGTCACTACAAAAGGGTATACTCAGGAATGTGTACATTGTAAGTCACTTGATTAAATGGCCTGGAAAAGATATTAAAGAAAAGAAAAGAAAAAAAGAAGACCACCTATCCACCAAAAAGAAAGAAGGAAAACACCTCACTGACAAACTGCATTTCCATGTTACGTGATTGGTTTGGATTCAAGCAGATCTAGGTTAGATTCTGGATGGCAATTATGAGCTGCCTAACCTGTGAGTCTCAGTTTTCTGGCCTGTAAAGTCAATACAATAACACTGATTTCACAGTTTACATGAGTATTATTTTAATTAAATGAGACAACATAAGTAAAAGCATTTAGGCAGTATCTGGTATGTAGCAGGCATTCAATAACCAATAGTCCTTTTCTCCTCTATGTTAGATACGGTTTCTTATAACAGAAAAGTCTTTGATATTTAAAATACTGTAATACTGAGTTATTATATAACTCATTATAGACTGAATGTTTGTGTCCCCCACCATAAAATCCATATGTTGAACCCTAACCCCCAACGTGATAACAGAGTTTGGGCCTTTGGGAGGTAATTAGGTTTAGATGAGGTCATAAGGGCGGAGCCCCATGATGGGACCTTATAAGGGGTTGAAGAGACCCCGGCTCTCTCCACCATATGAGGATACAGCAAGAAAGCAGCACCTACAAGCCAGGAAAAGGAATATCACCAGAACTTGATCATGCTGGCACCCTGATATTAGACTTCCAGCCTCCAGAACTTTGAGAACCAAAATTCTGTTTAGGCCACCCAGTCTATGGTATTTGTTATAGAACCTGAGCTAAGATACAAGTATTGGCAAAGAACGCTTATACACTGCTAGTGGAAGTGTAAACCGATAAATATAAAACTATTTGGTAGTATCTACTAAAGCTCAACATATATAGGCCGTAACCAAGCAAATTCCACTCATGGGTAGGAAACAAGAGTTAATAGTCACCAAAAGACATGTATAAGAATTGTTCATAGCGGTATTATTCATAACAGCCCCAAGCTGGGAACAACTTAAGTATCTATTAACAGCAGAATGAATAAATAAATTGTGATACATTCATACAGTGGAATACAAATGAACAATGAAAAAGAATGAACTAATGTTCCATACAAGAAAGCAAATGAGTCTTATAAATATAACATAAAACACAAGAAATCAAGACTTATGAGAGTTTATACAGCATGAGTCTATTGAAATAAAGCTCAAAGCCTAGGCAAAATCAACAGGTGGTGAAGGAAGTAAAAATAGTGGTTACCTGTTAGGGAGGTGAAATAATGACTGAGGGGTATTATAAAAGCTTAACAGATGCTGGTTATGTTGTAGAATTCAATTTTTTTTTAAGTTTACAGGAAAAACAAACTTCTGGGAGAGAAAACAGATTGAATGTCATAAGATCTCCCACTCCTTTAGCTATGACTACACTCTCTGACATCCTTGGATCTATTTCTTCTTCTCCACTTCCACAGTCCTAATACGAGCCTCAAGTATCTCACAGATGGACAATCAAAACATGCTCCTAAATCTCTAGGCCTGTTTTTCCTCCTTCCCATTTTCTACACTGTCTCCAGATAAACCTTCCTAAGCAAGACACTGATCGAGTCATCTACCCTCCGCTCCAAAACTGTCACTAGTCACCACTGACTACAGGATAGTGTAAAATTCTGAGCTTTGCATTCAAGGTTCTTCTTATCAGAGCCCTATCTGCTATTCCAAAATCAGCTCATGATTCCTCCTAATCCAAACCCACTGCTTCAATCAAATCACTTACTGCCTGTGCACATGACCCATGCTTTACCATGCTCATGCTGTTTTGGCCTCTTCTTTTTGCTGTGTTTCATTCTTCTCTAGGAAAAGAACTTGGGAAGAAGGAAGCTAATAATTTGCCAAAGTGATAAAAAGCTTAACAAAGTCTATTCACTCCACAAAGCTACTCCCCTATCCTCCATCCTTCTTCATTATTTCCTTGGAGTGTGAGGGGAGGAATAATACTTTAGAAATTTTGATTTCATCTTCAAATGATAAAGATTGGCTGCATAATATGAAGAATAGATCTAGCTCCTGGCAAAAAATAAAAGTAATTTTATATCTCTATTCTTGGTTTCTTACATGATGGCAACGATAACAATATTTTTTTATTTGCATAGCATTTCAGAGTTTACAAAACACTTTCATAATCTACTTAATTTCAATAAAGTCCCACAATAACCCTGGTAAGCAGGTATTCTCATCTACATTTACACACAGGATATCAAGGCTCAGGGAATTACTAATATTACTTTCCAGCTCTCGTATTCCTGATTCTCTGTAATAGATGAGGTTTAGTTCTGACAAATTCCTACTAATCTTCTGAGCATCTCTCTCATCCCATCTCCACTCTTCCACCACCGGGTGTCTATTCTATATTCCATCCCCACAAAGTGTTGCTCTCACATTGTGTTTATAATGTCCAGTATGTTACCTGAGACCACCATATTTATCCCCCTATTAATAGGTATCAATAAATTCCTAGAAGCTCCAAGATTAGAAAGTCTTTAAGATCCAAAGAATGAATCTTAAATGGTGAAATTTTAGGGCAATATAAGAAGACGTAAGAATATTTGGAGGAGACTATCTAGTGTCCCTATTCCTTCAACATTTTTTGAGTCCTACTAGCAGCCAGGCTACAAAATGCTGAGGCAAAGAATAAAACATGGCCCTGGCCCTGAAGGAACTCACAGCCTAGTGTAGATCCTGCAGGTGTCAGTACAACACATAGTATTGAGTTTACCTCAAAGAACCTGATTCTTGATATAATCCCCAAGAAGACATTCTAGCCACTGTTTTCCATTCCTCCTAACTGACAATGAATGTCACATTCAAAATCAAACCACCAAGTAAGCGAATCAACAAGTAAACTGTCAAAAGACAAGGCAATTGTTCCACATAACATATTTATAAACAAACATTAGGGAAAACATTCAACCTTACCTGTTTCTCATAGAAATACATGTTAAATATTCAAATACTGCTTTTATACCTATTATATTAACACTTAAAAAGATAATAATATTGTGTGCTGGAAAGCAAGGTGAAAATGGTTGATAAACTTCAAACTGGAAACACCTTTTATAGGAAGCAGTATAGCAGTATCTACCAAAACGCGACATGTATCACCATAGCCTTTGATGAAGTAATTCCTTTCCTGAAAATTGAGAATGCCTTTGGTTTTACTATGTAATAATGGTGGAAAATTGGAAGTCAATGCAGTTCTCTAATAAAATATAGTTGAATGAATCATGGTACAACAGCTATGAAAAAATATAATTATTAAGACTATGTAACAATATATAAAATTATAAGTGAAAAAAACAAATTATGAAATTATAACTAAAAAACAATTACAATTATGTAAAAATATGTTTACATATGGACAAATATTGAAAGAGAATATGGAAAAACGTAAAAGCAGGTGATCTATTGCTATGGTGAAATTATAAAAGAAACATGTTTTATTTAAAACTTATTTTAATCATGTGACTAGAACAATAAATCACACTTTAGTACATTGCTTGTTTGCCTATCTTCCAAACAAAACTATAAACTTTGTGAAGCCAGGACAATGTCTCTTGGTCTCAGTATTATAGCACCTGTTCCTACTGAATAATTTATGAAAGAATAAATGAAATACATGGGAAACCTCAAATGAGTAAATACCTCCAAGAAGAGAAGAGGTAGTGAACCATTAAAAACAAACAAAAGGAGGGCCAGCCGAGTGGCTCAGTTGGTTAAGAGTTTGCTCGAGAGTGCAAGCTCTGAGCAACAGGGTCGCCAGCTCAATTCCTGGCCCAAACTGAGCTGCCACTGAGTTGCCAACAGGCAGCAGGAAGGCTCAGCTAAAAAAAATTAAATAAATAAATAAATAAATAAAAGCTGATTTGTACATGCCTGTTTCTAAGCCCTAAATAGGGGAAAAACCAAATCAACCCATTAAAATGTCTCTGGGAAGTCTTTCCCAGAAGACCAGATCCTTGCTCCTAAAGAATCTGGAGAAAAGCACCAGGTCCTGGAAAGTAAACACAACATCAGGATACTCCCAGGATTTTTGAGAAACACACGGAGTCAGAAGGGACAAGAGCTTTATATCCTTTCCCTACCCTCAAACTCACTGTCCTTTGACTCCCAGAACCTTCCATATAACTACAGCTGGAAATAAGGGAAGTGTGGGGTTTAGCAAGAGAGACTGGCTATATGGAAAAAAAGAGGGCAGACAAAAATAGGTCAGCAGCAAACAGTAGGAACTTAAGTCTGACACCACCCTAAGCTCTGGTTAAGAAATAAATTTCATGGTACAAAGGAAAATAAGAAGCTTTAGAGGAACTGAGCACTGGAGTGAAAATCCCCTTTCCTGACAACTTAAAAATCAGTCTGAAATATACCAGAGACACCAGAAGGACACTAAGTCATAAAAGTATTATAAGCATTAACAAAAACACAGAAAGGACACAACCTTTATGTTATTTTTCAACCAACCTACGCAGCACCTGTCACAGATCGTACAGGCTCTTTCCAGCCTAAGCAATTTTTTATCCATCTTTGGTGCTTTTAGGCAAAAGCATCATAATTAACTAATGTAGAACTTGGAAAGGAGTTTAGCTACATGGAGTAAAGGGATACTGAGTAAGGATAAAAGGATAGACAAGAATCTAGATTTTTGATGCAGCTCTTCCTATTTAATATTGTAACTTTAAGCAAATCATAATCTCTCTGAGCCTGGTTTTCTCTTTTTTAATCCAAACAGGAAATTATACCAACTTACATCACAAGGTTAAGGTGACAATTAAATGAGATGATATATGCAAGTCAAAGTACATAATAAATTAAAGTTTTACTTAAATATATGACCTTATTAGAAAGTTACAAATGCTACAATTTCCAGGTCAAAGTTAAGTTGAGTGCAATAACCCTGCATTTTTGGGTCAGCAATTTCTGACACAAGGTAGCACTAAGGGGAACTCATTAAGCTAAATATCCTTGTAAAACAAAGGAGTTTGTTAAATGGCTGGAAGAACTGATATTCTTGCCCACTTAATACAAGTTTCCAACTAGATTCGCCAGCTCTATGGCACTTGGAAGCAGTCTAGGAAGCCCATAATATCCAAAGTCAAAGACCTAAGTTCGAGTCCTGACTCATCACTTCCAGGCTATGTGAGCTTGGGTAACCATCTTAACTTTCCTAGATTTTAATTCCTTTATATGTAAAATGAGAATAATATTAATTACTACCCCACAAATACTACTGTGTGGAGGATTAAATGAGACAATGGGTGTGATAATGCTCAAAGTATCAAGTGTCTACAAATAAGCCACTGCAAAAACATCTTCCCCAGAGACTGTTTCGAAACACTAGTAATCAGTGTTTTCTAAACTATGTACAACAAACTACTCCAAACAAAATGAAGGGAATATTCATCTAGATTTGTCCTATTTTTCAAAATTATTTTTAGTGTCATGGAAACCTGTCTACAAATTATTTTACTTAACTTGAAGGCGCCTATAAATATTCATATGGTAAACTGTTGTCTTAAAGCTGCTATGAAAATCTGCTTGTCATAGTGGTACATTTATTGAACATCTCTCATGTGCCAGTCACGTTAGACATTTTCAGAGTTTATTTCAATTGATTCTCCTAAGAACCCTTTAAGATATATTCTATCTCCTTTCTACAGATGAAGAAACTGAAGTTAAGAGTAAACAAGATATTACCCAAGATCAAACCTGTGTCTGTATCATTGAGGAAAGGAAACACCAAGGGTTTAATGGCAAGGAGAAACTGAAAACATTGTTATCTTGTGATTACAGAGCATGGGGGTTAAGACATGAGTGGTGTTGGATCACCTGGGTTCAAATCCTAGTTTCATCATTTGTAAAATCAGGTTAATAATAGTAATCTATTTCATAACCTAGTAATTGGGTTAATGCATCTATTTAGACCAGTGTCTGCCTATCACGTAGTACACCCAATACATTAGGTATTATCATTTCTCCCACCTTGATTATCCAAACTTCTCTTCCTGTTTTCCCTGCCCTGAAAGCTTTAAGCTAACTAACCTAAATCTCCTCTACATACATCTTACTCACTGCTATTGTTATGCTTTTGCTTGTTCCCTTCCTTTTAACAGAAATCCCTCTCTTATTCCCATGGGTAGATGACTGGATTAACAAACTATGGTACATTTATACAAGGGAGTATTACTCAGATATAAAGAAGAATGAAATCTTACCATTCACAATGATATGGATGGGCCTAGAAAGCATTATGTTAAGTGAAATAAGTCAGATGGAGAAAGACAAATACCATATGATTTCACTTGTATGTGGAATCTAAAGAAGTGAATAAATGAACAAAGTAAACAGAAATAGTCTCAGCAATATAGAGAAAAAACTCAGGGTTGCTAGATGGGAGTGGGGTGGGGATGTGGAGGAAGGGAGGGGATTAGAAAACCCAATTGGTAACTACAATATTGCCACAGGGATATGAAAGATAGTTTGGGGAATATAATCAACAATGTTATAAAGATTTTGTAGGGTGTCAGATGGGCACGTGTCTTATTAGGGAGACCATTTCATGGACGGTGTAGGTGCCTGACCACTGTGCTGTACACCTGAAGCTGAAGTTGAATAATACTGTATGTCAACTATAATTTTATATATATATATATTCCTCCCCATGGGATATGGAGTACACCATAGGGAATAGAATCAATGGAATTGTAATAGATATAGACGATGTCAGAGGGGCAATAGATTGCGGGAGGGGGAGTTATCACTTTGTGAGGGGTGAAATGTCTAGTACATTGTTTTGTACACCTGAAATTAATTTTTTTTTAAAAGAAAGAAATCCCTCTCTTTCCACACTAATCGAAATCCCACTCAGCCCTTAAAGCCTAGCTCAGATGTACCTCTTCTGTGCAACATTTTCTGACTTTTCCAGCCCACAGTTATTTCCTCCTTCTCTGACAACTCTTTCCATTGTTGAACAATCCAACCTTTAGAAATCACTTGATTTCTGGTCCGGCCAAGTGGCGCATTCATTAAGAGCTGGCTTGGGACACCAGAGGGCCCCAGTTCGGATCCCACATATGAGAGCCAGTGACACTACCCTCTACAGCTAAGATGCTGAACAACAGCTCAACCTGGAGCTGGGCTGCTGTGAGTCGCTGGCGATGGCGTAGGTTGCAGCCCCTGCAGTGGGTTGCCATGGGCTACCGTGTGTAACCAGCAGCCAGCGTGAGTGGCCGTCCAGAAGCCGATGACTGATCTGCCTCGCCCAGGAAGACTGCAATGATGGTGCCAACTTGGGCCAGTGAAACAACGTGCTCCACAACTAGACTGAAGAACAAAAGGACAGCAACTTGTCTGTTCCCCTTCCCCCAATTCCCCAATAAAAATCTTTTTTAAAAAAATCATTTGATTTCTAAGGGTCTCTGAAGATAAGATGATTTAGCCCAAATCCCTAATTTTTGAAATAGAAGTTGAGGCTTAAAGAATTAAATTGCCTATGGTGACACAAAAAGTTAGTTGGCAGAGTAGAGACTTGAATAGGAATATTTTAGATGTTTGCATGCTCTTTCCACTATACTATCCTAATTTTGCTTCCTTGAGATTCTGTACAAGTTCTTAAAACTGCAAACATATATTGTATAATTATGTGATGCCAAGTATTTCACTGACTGTACAGCCTTTGTGGCAATTAACACACTGGAATTAGTAGCTGTTTGCTGATCAATTAGCAGATCAACTTGGAGCCTTTCTGTCCAACACTTAAAATGTTAGTGAACATAGGACTCTATAGAGCTTAAAATTTCACCATCAGCTATTCATCAGAGGGTGGTGATAGGGACTGAAGAGGGAAATATATCCATATGTATCCCTAGAGTTATATCACAGTGTCCAAAAAGAAAAGACTCTATATCACTGGAATCTGGAAGAATAAAAGAAACACAATCTTCAGCTGATGTATTATTATTAGGGCCCTCCAAGGACTCAAGTCCACAATTGAGAAAGGGGATCGAAATTTCCTCCCACAAAGCCCAAGCATCTTTGTAACAGGGTTCAATACGGCTAACGTCATCATATAAAGTTGTTAGGTCCCCTGAACAGCAAAACAAATAAGAGGTATATATCTTGGAAAGGGATTATAGTTGTGCTTGCAAGGTCTGGAATGGAAGAATGGTCCTAAAGAGAAGGAAGAAAACAAAAAGACCCTAAAATTTGAGAAAGGCTCAAGTGAATAAAGACATCTTAGTGCCTATGCTAAGAGAGGGGAAGAAGTAGAGAGCACAATAGCTGTTCTCCAGAAAGAAACAGTTAGCTAGCATGGGGTATTTATGCACATCAGAAAAGGGTGAATTAGAGAGAGGCAGAGCAGGTACATCATCAGCCCCATGTAAGGGAGAGTATAAAACATTCTAACCCAGCACCAATATTTAACACTTTTACAGCACTTTACAGTTTACAAAAAAAATTTTAAGCACATAAAGGGGTATTTGCACATATTTCTGACTACTTTAAAATAGATGTGTGGAATTGCTGGATCAAAATGTATGCACATTGATAAGGCTTTCGGTTCCTCTTACAACTGGCCCTACAGAACAGCTGTCAATTGATTCTTCCACCAGCAAAAGTTATTATTGTTTTGTTTTGGGGGTTTTTTGCCAATATCATTAAGTTACATTAAAAATGGAGAAGGAGGGGCCAGCCGGGTGGCGCAGTTGGTTTGAGCATGAGCTCTGAGCAACAGCGTCACCGGTTCAATTCCCACGTGGGCCAGTGAGCTGCGCCTGAGCTTAGCTGCCACTGAGCTGCCAATGGGCAGCTGGGTGGCTCAGCTGGTGAGAGTGCATGCTCTTAACAACAAGGTTGCCGGCTGGACTCCCGCATGCGATGGTGGGCTGTGCCCCCCAACCCCTGCAACTAGATTGAAAGCAGCCACTGGACTTGGAGCTGAGCTTGCACCCTCCACCACTAACATTGAAGGACAACAACTTGACTTGGAGCTGATGGGTCCTAGAAAAACACAATGTTCCCCTTCCCCAATTCCCCAACACTGTTCCCCTCCCCAATTCCCCAATAAAAAATCTTTAAAAGAAAATAGGACAGGCCAGCCGAGTGGTGTGTTGGTTAAGAGTTGGCTTGGGACACCAGCTCTCAGCAGCAGGGCCCCAGTTCAGATCCCACATGAGGGCCAGTGATACTGCGCCCTCTACAGCTAAGATGGAGAACAACAGCTCGACCTGGAGCTGGGCTGCCGTGAATCACCAGCAACGGCGTAGGCTACAGTGGAGCTACAGTGGGCTGCCATAAGCTATGGTGAGCGGCTGGCAGCCAGCATGAGCTACCAAGAGCCGCAGTGAGCAGCTGTCCAGTGGCCGGTGATCGATCTGCCTCATCCGGAAAGAGCGCAATAATAATACCAACATAGACCAGTGAAGCAAAGTCCTCCACAACTAGACTGAAGGACAAAAGGACAGCAACTTGTCTGTTTCCCTTATGCAATTCCCCAACGCTGTTCCCCTCCCCCAATTCCCCAATAAAATCTTTAAAAAAAAAAAAAGATCATTTTGGTTTGTATTTATTTTCATTTGCGTATTACTAAGGAGATGAACTTTTAATAATTTTGCTGTCATTTGTACTTCTGTGGTAAATTGCATACTTTGCTATTTTTGTATTAGTAGTATGCTTGTCTTTTTTAAAATGGTTGTAAGAACTCTTTTAAATTGCTATATAAGTAGCGAAGGTTTTTCCCAAATTGTCATTTCTATTGTACTTTTTTAAATGAATTTTCCATGTAGTCAAATTTAACCTATTTTTACCCTATTATTGTCTGCCTTTCATGTTATATTTAGAAGGTTTTCTTCACCCAAAAATGATATAAACATTCACTGGTTCTTCTTCTGAAAAGAAAAAAAGAGATTTTAATATATACCAATTCTTACTGACTAGTCATTTTGGTTAATGCAGCTATTATTTGTTTATATTTACAGGGAGCTGAAGAGTTGCTTTGCTCATCATTCGCATTTTCATAATTTTTTACATAAGTCATTGATTGGTTCAACAAATAATTACTAAAAACCTTCTTTGTGTACCAAATGCTGAGGATACTGAAATTAAAGTTACAGTCATTGCCCTCAGGGATCTCATTGTTTTAAAGTGGGGAAATGAGAAGACAAATAAAATTGGATTATAATACAGTGAGTTAATTGTTATGAGACGTAAGCAAGTTTATCATGGTTTCTAACACAAATTGAAAGAGTTTAAGAAAGGATTGTGTCTAGTCCCGACTCTAGAAGAGACAACAACTGAATTGAGTCTTAAAGATTATCCAGAATTGTCCAGGCAAAGGCACAGGAGAAAAGCCTTTCAGGTGGCAGAAGTAGTATAAATACTTGTAAAGATGTAGGGGCATGACACATTGAGTTAAATCTAAGTAGTTTATCATGACTATATCAAAATGGGTAGGGGATCAAAGAAAGGTAAGACTGAAAAGGTAAAGAGTCAAATTGTGAAGAGATTATATACTATATATATACTTTCAACATTTTTCAGTCTCAATGCTGTTTCAGTTCTCTAAAACTATGCTTTAGATAACCTAAAGGAATTATTTCACTACAGAGTAAGAAACAAGCAGCTTCGGTGGCCCAAGACTGGAGTTTCACACTGAAGGAAAAGCTCTCTGGATATGGCAAGAAAGCAGGATTAAATTCAGAAAAATGGGCTCCCTGAGAGCCAAGCATCAATATAGGTTAGGGAAAAGAAACTTGCTCCTCATTTTTATTTCCTTTGTTCTGCTCAAAGCTGCCAAGGGCCAGATAATACTTTCCAGTATTGTGGGCTGCTATGGCGCTCATTCAAGCTAAATCTCAAAATTTTTATGATTTGGACTGGTCAAAAATTAGTTAATTTGTATTGCATAGAGTGCAAGAGCCAAAGTATTCTAAAGCTTGTATTTGTAGCAAATAAACATGACTTTCAACATAATACATACTCGTAACTGCAAATCCTAGAATACTTCTCGCTGTATACTGTTCCCTTCTACCCCTTTTCTCATTCTCTGGATCTCTCTCTCTTCAACTCAATTTGGCAAAGATTTACTGACATCAAATTATTTGTAAAAGACTGCTAGATGCTAAGGATACAAAAAATAAATAAACCACTAAGCCTGTGCTCAAAGAATTCACTATCACATTAACAGATCATTGTGTTGAATCCAGTGATAAAGATATCCACTGGATTGAAAGAGGGCATGGCAGGGGCATAGATGCCCAATATAATCTAAGTGGTAAGAGAAGGACTACTAGAAAAGGAAACATTCAGCTCAGTTTCAAAAGATAAATATGAATTTAGTCAAGAAAAGAAAGGAAAGAGGAGGTGAAGCAATTGCAGTAGGAGTAAACAGCATAAACAAAGACAAGAAGGAGGAACACCACTGCAAATAGTTCAGTATCGCTGAAAATTGAAGTTTAGGAATGGAAATGGTTAAAAGGAGGTTGGAGAAGTAAGCAGGGGTCAAATCATGGGAGGGACATGAACTTTACATATAGGACATGGGAAGGCACTAAAAAGCTTTAAGCAAAAGATTGAAAAGGTCAATTTTGTATTTTAAACAGTTCATTCAAGCTATTAAGTGGAAATCATGATGAGACCCGCAGAAGTTCTAGGTGAAAGTTAATGAGAACTTGAAATAGGTGACCACTGCTCTCTAATCTAGATAAAGAACATGAAAAGAACTGAAATAGTAAAGAAAGATAAGGAATTCAATACTGGAACAAATGCCACTGAGTTACCTTTAAACACCTTGATGGAGATGTCCAGCAGGCAAATGTATCTCTGTCTGAAGATCAAGACAAAGTTCTGGGCTGAAGGTCAAGATTTGGGAACCGGCTACATTTAGGAGGTAACTGACATTTTGAGAGTGGATGGACCAGGGAGTGTTGTAAAATGAAAAACTAAGTGGGCAGAAAATGGGACCATGAGGAACACCCACATTTAATGAGGTGGGCAAAGGCAAAGAACAAGAAGAGCAAGAAGGAACTGTAAAAGTACAGACAGGAAAAGAACAAAAAATGCAGAAGCCAAGGGACTTTCAGATAGAAGATGAACAGTGTCAAGTCCAGCAGTGAAGGCATCAACTGATACCTTCCTTTGGATTTAGGTTACCTAGGGAGACAAATTTCAGTATTATGGAGGAGGCAGAAGCCCAATTTCTATGCAGGAGGGCAAATTCGGGATAAGGAAGTAGAGACGAGACTAACATTTTTCTTTCACATCTGGAAGAAAGATTAAGAAGGTGAGGTGTTTTTGCTTGTTTATTTACAGTGATGAAGCAATTAGTAAAAACAACCAGGAGAAAATGAGATTATGAATAGAAGGAACAAGGAATAAAATTGTGAACAAGGGATGTGTCTTTTTAAAACAATATTCATTCAGTACCCTCATCCTCTAAAAATGGGATAAAGAAAATGAGTGTTGAAGTAAGAGAGAGAAACAGAACATGAGCATTCCAAAGGTAACTGTGTAATAATAGCACAGAATCCTGAAAGTCAAATATGTGTTCACGGGGAGGGTAATCCAAAGTATAGCAAAAGTTTGAAAGACAAGCTGGAGCCAGGTTGTAAATAAGCATAATGAGCAACAGTATGTTAGAGAAGAATGTTAAGCAGGAAATTAACTTTATAAGATCTGTGAATGCTTTTGCTTTGTTTAGGAACACTCTGAAAGCAATGTGCAAGATGTATTGGGTAGGGGAAAAGAACACAGGTACCCTTTTTTTTTGCTAGTTAGATCAGGATTTCTTTTCATTCCTTATTGGTTTCACAGGTACCACTTTTATTAAAAAAAAATATTTTACTGGGGAATTGGGGGAGGGGAACAGTGTTGGGGAATTGGGGAAGAGAGAGCCATCCTGCCACCTATTGGCAGCTCAGCGGCAGCTCAGTTCAGGCGCAGCATCACCGGCCCATGTGGGAATCAAACCGGCGACCCTGTTGCTCAGAGCGCCCGCTCTTAACCAACTGAGCCACTAGGCCGGCCCCACACAGGTACCACTTTTAAAAGTCATTCTGTATGTATCTCTCTTCCTTCATTTCCCTCTGTAACTACCTTTCCTTAATTAGTCACAAGTGAAACTGATGTAGAGATATTTTAGAATTCATTTCATTTATTAAATAAAATAAAGATTTATGTGGTACTGTCCCTAATTGTTAGATATTCGTATAGCTAAGTCAAATTGATAATGCTTCACACTTCTAAAAAAAAGAAAGAAAGAAAAAGAAAAAACTAAATTACATTGCCTTTTAAAAAATACAAAAGAAAACCTCGAATGATTTTGTCTGAGACAGTAGTCCTCAATTAAAATAAAAACAAAAGTATTTCACATCCCTGAAATGTGCAAAATAGACAATCACCTGCACAATAAAATTTGGGGAGCTCAAAAAAAGGGACCAAGTTAGGTTGGGTACCTGCATTTGGAAACAGGAAAGGATGCAACAATCACTAGTATGGCTCTTTACTCCTTACAAACTACTTTTTCAGCACCTAATTTTATTCAATTTTCACAACAATGCTATGAGATATTATCTCCCTTTTACTGATAACCAAACAAATTTTTGTCTCTGTTATTCCAGAACCTAGGACAGTGTCTAGCATATAGTAAGTCCCAATGAAAATTTGTTGAATGAGGTGTGGTGGGGTGCTCAGAGAAGTTATGCCACTCTGATAGGGTCATATGGTTTAATGGTGGAGCCAGATCTCAACCTTAGGTCTTTTGATCCTCAGTCCTACATGTTCATATTGTTTCATGCTGCTGAAAAAAAGGAGAAAAGGGTAGGATGATTGAATACAATCATAATCTGCTTTACAATGTTATGTGAACTGGTTAAAATTTAAGAAATACCTACTGTCAAGCAATACCAAGGCCAGTATACTTCCTATTCTTAGTCATGCTGCATAGGCATTCTTAGAGTTCCAAGTATCTGCGGTACTTGCTCACTTTATTCTCTCCATAGGGCACTTACCCTATTCTATGCTACTTCCTCCTATTGCACTGAAGTAGTGTCTGCAGAACAGAAAAGCCTTATCATCCTTTCCTCCCTAAAAAGCTATGTGTAGCCTTATAGTCCTCAATTGCATATGTGGGAAGTTAAAACAAGGATGGCAATGCCACCCAATAAGCATGCAAAAGGTCTCACTCACAAGATTTAGAGGTGTATACACAGTGTGCATGCCATTAAACACACAGAAAACAGGATGCAACTCTCCATCCTGAGACCACTGACTTTAACTATGCCCTCACTCTATGCAATGGATATCATCCAGAAAAAGATGTGTATATAAAAGTTTTGTAAATTGAATAATTTCAAAAGCAGTGGGGCACTTACTATTTAAATGAATCATGTGGTAAATCCTTTTGCAAAAGAACTGTTTTTTTTTAAAGATTTTATTGGGGAATTGGGGGAGGGAAACAGCGCTGGGGAATCGGGGGAAGGGGAACAGACAAGTTGCTGTCCTTTTGGTCTTCAGTCTAGTTGTGGAGGACGTTGCTTCACTGGTCCAAGCTGGCACCATCATTGCGCTCTTCCCAGGTGAGGCAGATCAGTCGCTGGTTTCTGGATGGCCGCTCACGGCGGCTGCTGGCCG
>NW_017731446.1:127225-223558 GCF_001890085.2 Hipposideros armiger | reverse complement strand
ACACAGCAGGCATTACAGGATTGGCCCCTTTTTTCAGGATACCACATGGTAGCAATACTGTAAGAAGGAGGTACTAACTGGAGAGAATTAGAAGATGAGCCTCTTTCTCCAAAGGTTTATAAGTATTATCATATAGAAAAAATTATAGCGCTAATGCTTTTGAAAGAAAATGGCACAAAAACTGTAACATGAACATAAAGTAGTACTGTAAAGGAAGTTAGAGAATCTGTTTTAATTCTCTTATTTGACAGCTTTTAGAAACTCGAAATTCAGAGACAAAGCGATTTACCTAAGAATACACAATGGCACATTTTTAATGGTACAAACATTTTTAACCATGTCTTCATTCCTCAGGACAGACCACGTCTGTGTTCCCGTAGCACCCTACGTTATACTAATTATCATACTATTCTATATCAAAATCCTATTTACATGTCTGTCCTCTCCCCTAATGGACTCAATGATCTTAGTAGACAAGGCCTATGCCCAAATTATCCTTATATCCCCAGCACCTGCCTTGTGTTAGATGCTCAACTGCACAAAATCATATCTCAGTTAAAATTGTTTTGTAAATTTGAGGGGAACGTATGCAATTCAGGAAAACTTCCTATTAGGCCCCCATTACTTTTTTCTTAGCAAAGTATTGAAAAGAGCAATGTTACTACAGATCTGAACTTGGGTATAGAAAGACAATAAGCAATCTTAGGTAGACAGGGCCACTAAAGTAAAAATAGGTCCCTGAAAGGAAGGTCATCATTGTAGCACAGTGCTATTAACTTTATCATATTGTTAGATTTTGATGACTAGCTCTCTAAGAGAATCCTTCATGCATTTTACCATGACCTTTGCTGAAACATCAATAACACAAATAAGGAAGTGAAATTGCTGGTGTAGGTATAGTGTGATATGCTCATGTAGTTATTTTTATTTAAGCACTTACTAAAAAATCCACAATGAATCTTTAAAAGAAGCAGACACAAATAGTATTTTTAAGGGGAAAAAAAGGATTAAATTTGAGGGACCTACTCAAAGACTGACTTAAAAGTAGAAAGAAACTTGAGTTGGCATCAGAAGATGAGAGTTCTAGTCTCCATTCTCTCACTAACTTCTTATTTGACATTGGGCAGATAATTCTCTTTCTCTGGGCTAAATGATTCAGTTTCCTTTGAGTTCAAATGCTATTAATTATAAGATCAAAAGTCCCTATCAGCCTTTAGAGAACCAGAGGTGGAGAAAAACAAAAATTAGGAAAGTAGAAAGATGGTAAAATAAAGGGGTACTGTGGAACTGTAGCATAGCAGGGGGGTAAAAGCTTAGCAGAGAAACTGAAGTTCTAAATTCTATTGGGGTGTAGGAAAAGTCATGACTTATTTTTTCTATGTTTTTCATTGCAAAAATGCGTCATGACTTTTCCAACAACCCAATAGTTCTGGTTCTCCCATCAACTAGTTAATTAACCTTGACAAGTCACTGTCCCTCTTTAGATCAAGATTTCCCCCACTTATAAAGTAACCCAGTTGATCTTCCAGCTCTAATAACCTAGAATTCTAAGCTAAAGGCTACTGCCACTATGAACAATGAAATTCTATTGAATTGATATGTTCGTCTTAGTCAGAAACAGAACATATAAATATTTAACAGAGAAGAGTCCCAAACCTCATTTGAGCTTTCTCCCAAATTCTAATTCAAATATTTTTCTAGAGCCAGTCACAAGGACTATACTTTGAATTCCCCTATTCTTAATGAATTGCCGAAAAACTCACCAGAAAAGAATAGAAACAGGCGCTGCCTAGATAATATATCAATCTCGTCTCTTTGTTGTCTCCCTCTTTTCTGCCACTGTAGGTATCCTTATACTATCCACTGTCTGGACTGAGCCAAACCTACCTCTTGATTCAAATTCTTCAAGGCTGAGTTCAAATCTCACTACTTTCATGAAGCATTCCCTTCCCACTCTAGCCCACATCCATCTCTCACTCCTTTAAATTTTTATAGTACTACATTCCTGGTAGAGATTAAATGATATTTATAAAGAGCTTAGTAAAGCATTTGGCATGTAGTAGTTGCTCAATAAATGATAGCAGTTGGTGGTGTTGCTACACCTTTAGCACTAATCAATACCCTTTAGTTCAGTGCATCTTAAATTTAATGTGCATGTGAATCACCTGGAGATCTTATTCAAAGGCAAATTAATATTCAGTAGGCATGAGGTAAGACCTGATAATCTGTAGTTGAAAGAGCTCCTGGTTGATGCCAATGCTGTTGATCCAAGGACCATACTTTGAATAAAAGGAGTAGTTTTTAGTAAGCTTTTAAAACATGTATTCATTTTACCAGCCCAACTGGACAGAAACATCTTAGGAAACAAATACAATGCATCGTTTTTCTTAGTAGATATACCCTGTATAGAGAAGGTGTCCAATAAACATCTGTGGATTTGCCATATCTGCAGTCTCTAGATAATCTTTAGAATGCCTGGGCTGTACTGATTTTCAAATCAAACGCTGAGACATGTTATGATGAAAAACTCATTTTGTCCCTGGGATTGGAATCACTGGAAGGGAGATAGGGTAGAATTTTAGAGAAAACTTACCTCTTCACCAGGGAGCGTAATACACAGAAAAAAAACATATAAATGGATGCTTGTTCCTTGTTTAAGCTCAATGATCATTTATTAAAATTCAATCTTAACTATACTTCAAATTTAGGTATGAACCTTAAAAGAAGATGCATGTTCAAAATACACACATGTATGTACATATATAATTAGCGATTTACATATACATAAACCACTAATAATAATTACTAATAAGGTATATAATGAGCTTATATCATTCTTTTAATGAGACAGACACATTTTTCAATGATCCTTTAGTATGCAATTAATCTAAATATCTCAAGCAACCGATGACAACACATTTCAAGCAAAAGAGAGAGAAACACCTTCCAATTTCTCCATCAACTTGGTCAGTGGTAAGGTCCCCAAGTTCCATTGCCAATATTATACTGATAGTCAAAAGAATTTGCTGTGTATTAAGGCTGCTCTGAGAGGCTGCCTATTTTAAGCCCTTCTTTTAAATCTCCAATTATTTAAATGCTTGTTAAAACCCTCCTTATTTTAACATTATATAATTCAGATGGGACCAATTGTCTTAAATTCTACTGAGAGGCTACACTCTGGCTTCCTATTCAAGCACTAGGAAAATAATATTGGGCATATAATGACACTGCTCACTGAGTACTATCTAGATAGCTTAAACTGTGAAACGAATTTACTAATACCAGCCTTTAAAGTAAAAAAAGCACCTTTTAAGTCACTGTGTTTGTCATAAGCAGGCACCTTCTCCTTAACTCAGCAACCTTTCAATAAAACCAGTCATCAATATTTAACCAAGATGTTTTTAACAAATTTTAACAAATGTTAGAAGACAAACTACAATTCTTAGAATTGCTATTAAGCACAGAAACACAGAAGCACAGAACTGTTGTCAAGAACTAGACTCAAACTGGGTTTTTTACTTTAATAAATCAATGTTGTTACTTCAGAGAAAATCAGAAAACGGTTGGAAGTCAGCACATGGTGGCTTCTGTTACTTCCATCAGAAGTCTAGTCTCCAAGGCAAGGCAAATTCCCTGGTTCATGCCAGGTAGTCTTCCTAGAGAATAATAGTATCCAAGATAAGTTTCAAATCTCAAGCCACTGAAGCAGTTAGAACTAAAACGCAAATCTACAACAGCCTTATCATACCCATACAAATGAGTATTTTCTTAACTGTGGGTACCTAACAGGTCATTAGATCCAAAATAAATGCCTTCAACTGGATAAATCAGGACAAGGTGCTGGAGGATCAGGTTCTTGCACAGAAAAATGAAGCACCAATGTCATTCCCAGTTCTCCTCTCATTGTCCTGGTCTGTCTTCAAGGCTCACATTGTGTGAAGCTTTCTCCAATAACTTCAGCTCTCACTAATGACTTCATTTATTGAATGCCTAAAATAGTAGTCTAAGCTAATAATTCTAGATTCCTTTTTGTTAACTGTTTCATGTTTCCATTTTGTCTCCCAAATTTGAGTATGAGTTCTCTGTAAGGCCCCTACACTGCCTGGCCCCTAGAGGGAGCCTATTATTAATATTGCTAATAACATAGTAATAATAATGAGGCAATATAACAGTGCACTGGCAATAGTGGCGTCAAATGGGCTATGTTGAAATCCCGGTTCTACTATTTGCTGGCTGTATGACTGAGAACACATTACTTATTTTTTTGCTGAGCTTCTGTTTAGTGAGAATTCAATGAGATCTATAGTATTAGAGCACCTGGTACAGGCTCTGGCATATAATGGATGCCCAGTGAAGCTTAGTTACCTTCCCTCCCCACTAATAAGCACTTGTTGATTTAAACTGAGTTAGAGTAATTCTCCTAGGGGGTTGTCAACGGCACCATCATTCATATTTTCATGCTTTCCTCGTTATACTCTTGTTTGTGCTTCTGTCATTTCCCAATAAAGGTCCCTTCAGATTTTCTACTCCAGAGCACTGTCTTGAGAAAAAGCCAACTACACAAGTCACCCAAATGACCATTCAGAACGGGCATATTAGGGGCCAGCAGGAGGGCATCTCCACGTTTACACCTCACTTCTATCACACTCATGCCAGCTCTCCCTCCCTCCCGGTCTCCCAGTGAGACAATGATAGAGAGAAAAGCAGTGAAGCAACCAAAAGAGGAAATGGAGATAAACAGCTCTGCGGTCCCTCTGTGCCTCCCTCTTGGGAGGAAACACTCAGGTCCAATCTCCAACCTCAACTCCTATGAGAAAGAAAAATAAACAAAAACAACCCTTCTGGTATTCCAGAAGAAAAAGCAACCCAGACTCCTGGCCTCTTCATCGCTTCAAGCCCTTCACCAGTCAGTTCCACCTGAATCACCACCCACCCTAACTACCCCCTGGGGTCAATTTTCTGCTACATAAAATAGAACCTCTTAGGATTGACCTGCCTTAAATGGATCTCATTCCTGCTTTTACCAACTGGAGGTGACATTTTCCCCCAGCCTTCACCATTCTAAATAATAATAATATGATGATGATGATTCCTGAAGTTCCTGTCTAATGCATTAAGGCAGATCTTTTTATTTGTGGTCCTTTAATGGTCCAGAATATTTTACCTCGGCCATCGTCTTCCCAGCTGGAAAAGGTCACCATCACTCCACTCCCCCCACACACACACACACACAGAGAAAAAAAAAAAACAAAAAACACAAATCCCCTCCCTCCTGCACAAAATACAAGAATTTTTTTTTATTATTCCTAAACGGACTTCAGCAGCGATGCCAGGGAACAAGCCAAACCTTGATGTCAATATTGATATCGGCATCCCTCGGGTCTGGTGAAAAAAATACCCTTCTCACCCTCTCCCCTCCAAATACCCACTTCCTTTCCAAATTCAATCGCGCCTTAGAAAGTAGAACCTTTTTGTATTGTTTTTAAATGTCCCTTTGGCGATCTGGTCCCATTTTTACCTCAGTTTTTCTGTGCCTAGGCTGAAAAGTCTGACCCCTCCGTACCCTCCTCAAAAACAAACTATTTCTTAAGACTCTTCCCGGCTGCACAAAGTAGCTCCTCCTTGCAGGTGTCTTGGAGGAGCTGAGACAAGTGAGGAAATCTCTTACCTCAGGATTCACCTTTCCAGGCGGATCCATGTCCCCCGCCCCGCAAACACCCCCCCTCCACTCACCCCCCATCTCCTCGCGGCGGGACCACGCAGGCCCTTCTTTTTATTGGTCTGAACTCTCTCCTTGGCACCCCGGAGCCATCTCCTCCGCGGACCCCAGCTGCCCCCCGCAGACCCCGGGAGCCCCGAGCGGCGGCGGCGGCAGCCGGGCACCTACCAGTCGGTGTGCGACTCGTCGACGACCAGCAGCACCTTGGCCTTCCTGGCAGCGGCGGGCGCGGGCGCGGGCGCGTCCACCAGGCCGGCAGAGGCGGCCGTCTGCTTCACGGCTTGGGACAGCGAGCTGAAGAAGCTGCTGCCCACCGACGGCGCCGGGGCTGCCTGCGGCGCAGGGTGCGGCGCGGATGCCGGGGCCGCCGGCGGCCTCCGCTCCGGGCCCGGAGAGGCGGCCGGGGGCGCAGACGAGGCCGCGGCCGAGGCCGCGCCCGGGCCGGGGGACGGCGGGGGCGGCTGCTGGGGCTCTGGCCGCTGCAGGTCCGTCATGTAACCATTGGGCAGGTTGGCGATGAAGCTGCTGTCAGACAACCGGCGCCGCAGGAAGTTCATCATCTGGCTTGAGGGGCTGGGGGCGCGCGGGGCGGCGGGGCCGGACAGTGCGGAGGGCGAGACTGAGGCGGCGGCTGCGGGCGCAGAGGTGGCTGAGGAGGCTGAGGCGGCTAACGCTCAGTCCGCGACGCGCGAGCCCAGCGGACAGCCGCGGCGGACTGGGCCGGGTGGGCCCAGCGGCGCGAAGCTTAGCGCCAGGGAGCGGGCGGGGCCAGGGGGCGGGGCCACAGATGGCACCGCCTCACTCCGCAGAGCCGGCACCGCCCCCGACTCGCTGCCTGCGTGTGGGGCACCTAGCCGTGGGTCTCCCGGGTCTGCGGACTTGGAGGCGGGGTAGAGCTAAGCCTCCTGCAACATGAGCGTAGCTCTGTGGGGAGGGCGTGGAAGCCAGTCCTGCTTCTCAAGAAGAGGGAAAAGGGAGCCAAAAGCCCCTACCACTTTTTGTCCCACCCGAGATGAAGGCAAAGGAAACTGTCCCCATTTTGGGGGGAAGAGAGGTGTTAGCCTTCCTGCCCTGCGGTGAGAAAGGAAGCATTCTCTGAGCGCGAGCGCGCGTGTACACACACACACACACACACACACACACGCTGTAGTGAGAAGAAAAAAAAAGAACCATCTCCTTTCCCAAAGCTGGGGAAAAGCTGTCATCTCCCCACACCCCAGGTGAGGGAGGAAGGAATAATCCGTCCTCACTAGCGCGCGCGCGCGCTCACGTACACACACACACACACATCCTATGCTGAGATGGACAAGAACTCCTCCCCTTCCTCAATGCTGGGGAGAAAAACATCCCCAACACCCCCACCCCAAGGCGATGGAGACAAGTCCCAGTGGGGAAGCAAAGAGTCATCTCTTCTACTTTGGGGAGGAGAGGGTGAAGAGATCCTCTCCACCCGGTCTTGAAAGGATGTGTGGGGCACATTTTTGATGCCTGCATTTGAGGATGGCTCACCCAAGAGCATGTATTCCTCTTCCCCTCCTCATTAACCAGAGAGAGGAAACCATGTGTAAGGCTGGAGATACACACACCGCCTCTCTAGAACTCCCAAATGGGATACCTAAGGCTCCCCTACCCCTTCTGTGTTCACCTCCCTGTGAGGTATTGGTGCATCCCATGTATTACAAAGAAGGCTATATCTCTTCAAGATCTTTCTATTTGGTTTTTCCAGTTTATTCATTGGCCAGATCTGCCTGGACCTCCATGAAGACTTCCTTGATTACCACCTTCCAATGTATACTCCCTAAATCTTGTGTGACCCCTGGACCTTTGTTTTCAACTCTCATGAGATATACTTTATCCCTGTATTGCAGAGGAACAAGACACAGCAGATACACTTCACATTCAGACCACTCTGGTGATATGTGATCTTGGGCAAATTAACCCTCTGAGCCTCTTTTCCTCATCTGATAAAAGGAAATAACTTTTCTAAGTTGTTACACAGAGTAAATGAGATCATGTATGTAAAGCACCTGGCACACAGTAGGTATTCTATTAGTGTTGACTGGATTCTTATTTGAACTAGTTCTCAGTATTTATTGGGCAGAGTGGAATCAATGAGAATCTTGTCACTACTATTGGCAGGCAGTTCTTGCTTCCTACATCCCAGCTGGCACTCAACTTGGAGCCAGGAGATGTACAGTTCAGCTCTGAGTCAGAGACCCAATGACATCCGAGAGGTGTCCAGCCAACTGTAATAATACAGCGGTCTTCCCATCTATCATGTGCCAGTCAGTGGTAAGAGCTGGATAGACCGATAAGAATGGGAAGTGGCCCTCGTCTGTGGGAAGTTTGCAATCTATGTGGGCATGGGCTAGAGGAGAGAGTGGGGAGGATAGATACAGGAACAACTAACCACAATAAGATGTGAGAAATGCATAATACAGTTGGGCAAGGTGGTTTAGGAGCACCAAGGAGTGAGGGATTCATTCTGCCTGTAAGGCTTATGGATGGCTTCTCAGGGGAGGTGACATTTGAGATGGGTCTTGAGGCAGCTACAAGAGTTTACCAGTAGGGGGGAAAGCACACAGGCAGAGAAAGCATGGAGGACTGCTAGTTGATGACTCCTCCAGGAACACTTCCCTCAATCTTCTGGGGTGAGCTAAATGTTTCATCTCCTGTGCTTGGCTTTGTCATAGCCCATGAAGAAATTATAATAAAATATTCTGACGACTAGAATATAAGCTTCTCAAGGATAGGATTTTAGTGTTTTAGTCATCTTTGGACCCCAACTCCAAGTAGACTGCCTGACACATAGTAAGGTTTCGGTTGTTTGAGAATCAAACTGTTCTCTTACCCAACTCAGTTCTTGTGTCTATTGGGAAATAAAACTAAGTCACTAATAGCTTAAGGAAATAAACTTAATGTATTGCCCTTCCTAGGAGTATTTTTTAGAGATTCAGAGGAATCTTTTCTAAAGGCATAAATCTCTAGTGATGATATTTCAAACACTGTACCACTTTAAGTTTTTTGGATGATTGGTTTTTTATATTTCACTAAGTTATTCCCCCTAACCATTAACTTGCAGTGTATGTATAATATTTAAAAATCAACCAATTAGCAAACATATTTTGAAGTGCCTAATATGTGCAAGGCATTATGCTAAACACTGGAGGGTAAAGTAGATTCCAGAAGGAAGAAAACCCAAGTTCTGCCCTTAGGAAGACAAGTCATGTGAACACATAGCTAGCAACAGAAGAGCAGAGTAACCAGAAAGTGGAGCAGGCAGTGAGTGTTAAGGAACCAGAGGAAGAGTAGATCTCTGGGGTAGGAGAAGATTTCACAGGGAAGGCAGAGCCCAGGCTTTATAAAATGGGTGGAATTCAGTTAACCAGAACAATGTAGAGAAAGCAACCGAAACAGAGGGAATAGCAAGATCAAAGTCAGGGAAGCTGGACTGGATAAGTTATAAGAATGTATAGATCTACTCCTTGAAGGCAAAGACCTTCTCTGTGTTATCACCATATTGCTTGAGCCTTAGAATCGCACCTGGCATGTAGTATGCATCCAAATATTTGTAAGAGAGGCTCTGAGAGGCTGTACTTGTGTGCATGTTTATGTTAGTGTCTATCCAGCTTTCTTTGTAGATGACAAACAATCTCAAGGTGAAGAGTTCTTTCTGCTTCTCTC
The DNA here is from genome assembly GCF_001890085.2 of Hipposideros armiger. Lineage (NCBI taxonomy): Eukaryota > Metazoa > Chordata > Mammalia > Chiroptera > Hipposideridae > Hipposideros > Hipposideros armiger. Next base: position 214,155 of record NW_017731446.1, on the reverse strand, counting down.
AGAATGATCTACAAAGTCTGATATAATATCCAACACACAGTAAGTGACCCAATCTTGGGTGCTAGATCTGAATGTTCCCAGAGAACTGCTTAGCTATAGATTTCTTCGTTAATACAATGGAAGGCCACAAGACCATTATAAAATGTTTATCAAATATCCCATTAATTTGTTATTTTCTGGTAGGTTTTAGCAAGAATTACTCATGGAAGAACAGACTTTTCTTATAATTGGGCATGGTGGTCATTACTCTGTTGTATATAATCAGAAGATTTTCATTAGTTAGCACAACTGTAAGTCATATGTGCGTAAACCAATATCCTCCATGCTCCACTGAGTTTTTGACAAGAAGTGTCTTCGTGGCATGCAAAAATACTTTATTATAAATGGGCTTGGGTTTTTTGTTTGTTTGTTTGTTTGTTTTTCTTGGGGTTTTTTGTGGGGGGAGGTTTTTAATGAGCTGTAATGAAAATCTTTTCCTTATCCTTACCGATGGAACTAGGTTCCAGATGCAGGGAGAATATAGCACCATTAGTCTATGTTATGCCTTGCCTTTTCCATGGAATTGAAGGGCGAGCAGGAATTGGAAATGTTACAAAATGTAAAATCCTGGTGCAGTTAGGCCCTTTTCTGCCTATATCCTTGAGACCAACGAACCATTCCCCATCACCAGGTGGAAGGCATTTCTCCCAGAGCAATCGGTGGAGGGGGTCTCCCCCACCTTTTTTAATGATTCAGGGATCAATTAGCCAACTGTCAGAATCTCAGAGAATTTCAGAAGCCCAGGACTCTTTGAGGAGCTTCCTTGTGTAATCTTTATCTTTCCACTAAATTGTAAACACAAGTAAACATCTGGCAACTGCAGATGAAAGAATCCTGTTAAAATCAAGAACCAATTTAAATGCTTTACCGCCTCTTATTTCTCTCTTCCCTTTAGCAACAATGCAGCCCAGCAACCTCACAGGGAGAAAGGCTGGGTACAAGACTACGAAGTAATTGAAGTGTTTTCTGCAGGCAAAGCTCAAACACAGAGCTTAAAGGGAAACCTAGTGCACCGAGCCTCCTGGCAAAATGCTTTTTGACTGGGTGTCCTCCCAAACAAGGAAGTTTGCTAGAACATACCACCCTTGGCCCTTCCTCAATTCTCAGGATCAGGGACCCCATTCAGACCCACCTGCCCTAAAGAGAAGTAGAAAAAGTTTGGGATTCAGAAACTGTGGGTTCTAGTCCCAGCTCCATCACTAATTGGCTTTAAGATTTTCAACAAGTTGATGAACTGTCTGGATCTCTTATGTAAACAGTGAGGGATAGATCTGCCTTGGGCCTCTCAAGAGAGAATATTGGAACACTTTGAAAATGACAAAGCTTTATCATTATTTCCTTTCATACATATTTTTACCTGTCATATGGAGAACCTGATTGAACTGAGAGTTTGTCACCTCCATTCAGGTGGGCCTTCTTGACAATTAGCCGTGTGGACATGTGCACGCCTTCCTCCTCTACCTCTGTATAGAGGACAGTTATATTCCCAACTTTAAATTCTCCAAAGATGGCCATGTCAGCTGGGCCAGTTGCTATAATTAGAAATCACACAAACTTAAGTTCAATGTGTAAATCTGCCTCATGGTAGCTGTGTAACTTTGAACAAATCACTTTCAGCCTCAGTTTCCTCTCTGTAAAAGACCAGTGATAATTATCATCAGGACCTTGAAGGACTGTTTTGAGGACTAATGAAGATAAAATATCTGAGTATGTTTTATAAGCTGTAAAGTACTGTGCAAATGTTAGCTATTAATATTTCTGACGCCAGGGAAATCACGAAATTAACCAGTACCGCAACTAAAATACAAAAAAGTTCTCCCCCCACACATCCTTATCCCAAAGTTACACACCCAGGAAAATTCATAGAAGGCATGAGGTGGACCCTCTGCAGCTACCCCCAGGCTGTCATACCTGCTAAAATAAATGTGATAAGCACTTCAACTAATGGCTTCTACCTTGCTGGGTGACCTCAAACAAGGCACTTAACTTTTCTCTTCAAGCTTCCATTTCCTAGCTTGGAAAATGAGGGAGAGAGAGTTGAGCTGGGTGATCCCCAGGGTCCAGTGTTTGGAGATTCTCTGAGTGGAGCCCCATGGGGGAAATAAGCACCTGATATCACCAGACTGAACCAAGGAACACAGGAGCCGAGTCTTGGGAGCAAACACAGAGCACAGACAGATGATCTTAGGAAAAAAGAAAGAAGCAGGAGCTCCCAGGAAACAGGGAGCATGAATTCTAATTCTAAGTGTGTCCCTGACTTAAGGGAGTCAGAGGCGGTCCCTTGCCAAGTCTCCATTTCTCTGACAATATTGGGGACATAATAATAATTGCAACTGATTAGATGCTGACTACATGTCAGCAATTGCCCATGTGTTATCTCATTTAATCTCCCATAAGGGAGGTGTTAAATATCCCGTTTTACCAATGAGCAATTAGGCTTCAGAGAGGTTACACCAACTAACATGAGATCTCAGAACTAAAAAGTTGCAGAGCTGGAAGGCTCTGGTTGCCTGCAAAGCTCATGAGAACCCCCATTAGGATATACAGGAAGGCCCCTTAGAAAGGTGCCATCCATCAGCAGTTTGCCTAATAAACACATTTATTGCAAACCACAGAAGAAATAATATGCCCTCCTGGACTCTCTTCAGAATCCCTGCCATCTCCCTTTGCCCCAAATCCTGCAGACACAGAAGGCTTGGCATGCTATATAAACATGCCTGCCCCAGGAACAAGCTAGCCTCAAGCAAGAAGAAGATAGTTGATGAGACACCCCTCTCTTCACACACCCTACTCCTACACCAGCTTGGTCCACAGTTCCCCACAAAGCAGCTCTGGCCTGTTTGGGATGCTGGTGTATTGGCTGTTGCCATGGTGATAGGGGAACATTTGTGTCATGCACATATGAGCAGCATCTACACATTGCTTCACAGATAAATGAAAGAGCACCCCTTCCACTTAGCATTCAACCCAACCCAGGGGCAGGGCTGAGCTTTCTGTACCAAATCAGTACAGAGTGAGCCCCTCCCTCTACCTCTAGTACAGTTCCTCTTCAAGGGGGCAGCTTCCAGGTGGTAAGAAGAGATATTTACAAGATGCCAGTGAATGAGCTGTTGTGTTTACAGAAACAGTGGGCAGCCCCTGCCTCCCCAGTCCTGTTTGGCCACTCCCAGATTGTAAAACTGATTAATCTTTAGCGTCAGACCCATGTGGGTTTATCCTATACCTCAGCCACTTATTAACAAGGCAGTCACATGCAATTTCTTTAATGAGAGTCAGTTTACTTATCTATAAAGTGAGGTTAATATTTCTTTGCAGGGTTGTTGAAGGAAATTAAGTGAAATCATGTATAAATAGTGCCCAGTACAGTGTCTGGCACAAGTTAGGTACATATTCATGATAGAAATTATTTTAAAGAAAGAAATGTAATTAAACATATGTTCTGATTTGGAGACAAATATTTGAATCCCTAGTTCACCACATAATAGATTAAGAACTATATAAAATTCTGAAGTAAGTTTTGAGTCTCATTTCCTCATATGTAAAATGAAGAGATCAGGATGAGATTTATAGGCTCATGACCTACGAGATTCTATGTGAAGATTTTATTTTGAATGTCTGGTTATAATATCTCTGCCAGGAATCTGAGGATTTGGGCAAAAAAGAAAAGAAAAAGACATCCTATTCTTTATTGGTGAAATGGCATAAGGCGTAAATGACATTGCTCCTTAATGTAAATATCTGTACCTTGAGAAGTACTCCCACACACACAACACCACATTGTAAGAGTTCCTGCACAACTGTCCCCAGGGAAAGGTTTCTTAGTGCTGGGGCCAGCTCTGAGTAGCTGGCCCCATTTCTTCTTCTCTTGAAAACAGCCAGCTCCAGGGATTGGAGAAAAACAAAGTCATAGTCCAAGGTCAAACACTTGATTGTTGTTTTAATGTGTGTGATTCAGCCCGAAAACTGATCAGCATTCCCCCCCACACACACACACACACACCCCGCATCACCCTGCACATCTGCAGAGCTCTGCCAGAGCTAGAGGCCCTCTGGAAGGCTGAAGACACCTGGCTGGCTTACCCGTCTGTGTTCCTGATTAGGAGTGAGTCAGTATTCCTATTTCTTGGTTTTTATCTTCTCCCTACATTGCCAGTGTCAAGAGAATGTCTTCTCTCATTTCCAAAATAGCATCTGGTCCATTTGAAACAGGCTAGCAGTAGGCTCTGTGCCAACACCCTCATTTCTTGGAAGATAGAAGGCTTCCCCTATCCAATTATCTAAAAGTCCCCTTGCCTGATGATTCATCCAACTACTCCATCATAGTTCTGGGGATCCTAAAGTCACCTTGAACAGATCAATAGTGACGATAGCTTCACACACTGCCTTGAATTCTTACAACAACTTCACAAGGTAGGAATCACACCTTCATTTAAACAAATGAGGAAACAGAGGCTCAAAGAGGAGAAGGGACTTCCCCAAAGTCACACAGTCTGTCACAGGAGAGACTCTAATTCCCGACTTTAGGAGGAAGAGTTGAACACTCACTGCCACTTACTTTTCCTGCAGGCCATAGTAATTGAATTCTTTGGAAACTGCTGGGACTCAGGGAGCACAGCAGCCAAAGGTTCCAGAAAATCAGCTCCTGTGCCATCTCCAGTGTGCCTCCCAGCCTTTGCCCGAGCTGTTCCCTCTATTTGGGATACGCTTCCCCATGCTTTGCAGTATGGTGCAGTGAACAACCACAGGTTTGAACTGTTGTGGGATCCTAACTGTACCATTTACAGCTTTATGATCTCATACAATTTTATCAAATCTCCATAACGTTTCCTTCCTCTGTAAAGTAGGGCTAGCTACCTCAGTGCTGTCATGAGGATTCAAGCTAAAAGAGCCTAGCAAGGTACCTGGCAATTAGCCGGTGGAGAGATTATAACCACTCCTCCCAAATGCAGCTCAGGCACCACCACCTCTATGAAGCCCTCTCTGACTGTGCCTATCTCCCCTGTGCCCTAATTTTCATTCATTTTTTTCTTTATTAATTCACCAAATATTTCAAATACATAAATAATCCAGTCATAGTACTCAGCACACAATACTGTAATTATAAGGTCACATTCTGTTTTCCTCATTAGGCTGTGATCTTTCTGAGGGCAGAGATTGTGACAGAGTCATTTCTGAATCCTAACTACCAAGTCCAGGGCCTGGCACGAGAAAGGAAGACAGAACGAAAGAAAAAGGAAAGAATAAAAGGAAAGAGAAAGAAAAGAAAACAAGGCACAGGACTGCTTACGAAAACCTACTCCAAAATAATACCACATCTCTGTAGCCAGGCAGATAGTAAAAACACCTGGTCCTTCCCCAGACTCTTCAGCAAATGCCTTCCAATTCCCCCATTGGCAAGAGCCAATAACAGGATGAGAAGATTAATGACCGCCCGAATAGGAAGCCTCGGATGAGCCCCGCATTGAGAGTGCAGACAGGCAAGTGGTGAGTGGGAAAACGCAGCTGCAGAAAGGAAAATTCCGTCTGTGTAGCCGCTGGGCATAGACAGCCGTCCCAGGCCTGATGACTGCATTGAGGGCCGTAGACTGAGCTCCGCCCACCTCCAGCAACTGCCGCTGCAGAACCCTTGGCAACAAGCCTGGCAGGTGATGAAGACAGCTACCAATTCAACAGGAAGGCTGGAGGCTCACCCGGGTGGGGGAGGACTCAGCGCCAGAGCTCTATGGAGCTGAAGCTTAGAGCCCTAAGCCTTAGGAAAAAGTACCAGGGAGGAGGAGAACAGGGTCTTCTTTCTCTTTGCTCCCCAGACAGTGTCTCTGCCCACCCCTAAATCATCTGGGGGACTTCTTAAAATTTCCATTCTAAACCCACCATCCTTCCAACACAGAGGGTAGCCAGGCATTCATGATTCTCCAGTCTACCTTTCCAGCTATTTCCTAATCTTCCTTGACCTGCTCTGCAGCCATACTCAACTTCTTTCTGATACCCACACAAGGCATGCTCTGTCATACCTCTGCTAATGCTGTCCCCTCTTCTGAGGATGCACTCTGCCCATGCTTTGCTGTGTTGGGGTCAGTTTCCCAGAAGCAGACCTCCATACTAGGATTTCAGTGCAAAGCGTTTGCCTAAGAGGTGATCCCAGGAAGCACCAGTGGGGACATGGACAAATGAGACTGGGGAGGCAAGGAAGCGAGGAAAAGATGCATTAGCGAGCAGGTTACCACTTTGGGCAGCTGGGGCCCAATCCCACTGAACAACATTAGTGGCTAGATGTCGTAGAGCACATCTTGGAGCTGTCCCACTCACTGGGTAAGAACACTAGGGCATTTTCCTGCCAAATCCTGTTTGAGATTAGCTGAGTACTACTCCTGGGAGCCTTAACTCCCCAGCAGCTTGCCCGGTGCAAGGGCCAGGCCCATCCCTTCACCAGAGCTAGATCTCAAGTAGAGAGTTTCAGAATACTCGTACCATCTGCCACCCTTGCCAAATTAGCTAACTATTCCTTATCTTTCAAGGCCAAGCTCAACAGATAATTCCTCTAATCCCCAATAAATTTCACAGCCCCCTTCTCTGCATTCCACGGGGAATGTTGAACACAACTCTATTAAATATTTATCCTTATTTATTATAGTGACCTTCTGCCTATCTTCCCCACTGGACCATGGGCTTCTGTAGGGCAGGAATTGTGACATTGTTCATTTCTGTGTCCTCAACTCCCAGAACAGGATGACACATAGATAGCAGGTGCTCATTAAATATTAGTGATGTTTGGGAATGTAAATGAACATTGATAAATTCCAGTACCAGCCCAATATTCCATTTTTCTGAGAGGATACTCTAAACCCTACAGCCTTTTGTGATTTGAGGAGAAAATAGTGTCACATCTGTAGAAAGTATAATACTGAAGGCTGCCTCAATTTCCTCAAGGTGATCAAATGTCAGGACACCAACGTAAGTCTATCCAAAGACAAGTCTATCCAAAAAGTCTCGGATGAAAGCAACATAAACTTTACTTTGCCATCTTCTGCCCTGGTGTGGACGGACACCTCACAGTGGATGAAAAAGCATTGGATTCATACAGATTTGTAGTTGTTTATAACATACATAACATCATCATCCTGTTTTAGTATCCTTGGCACCCATACTAGAGGAGCTTATTCGTATGGATAGGGCATTCCCTCTTTCAGAAACCACAGATGCCATTTGTGCCTCATGGGGTCTAGGTCTTGCTTGAAAGCTGGTGGCAGGAACTAGAACCCAAGTCAAGTCACATGTGATGTTTCCCAAGACACCCTGAGGCAATACTGCCAGATTGGAGATTTAAATATTTACCAAAACAACATCCAGTTAGGAAATATGAGGGAAGGGGGGAAATCTTTATAATAGCAATAAAAAAAGATATATTATCCATCAGTAAACTTAACAAGATGTATGCAAGTTCTACTTGCAAAAAAATTAACATCACTAAGAGACACCAAAGAATAATTTTTTTAAAAGAAAGGTATTTCTTGGGTGGGAGACTCAACATAATAAAGATGTCATTTACCCCCATATTCATCTGTAAATTTAATACAAATCCAATAGAAAAATACCAACACATTTGGGGAGGGAGGAACTAAACAAATTGACTCTGAAATTCATATGGAAAAATAAACAACCAGAAATAGCAAGGAGAATTCTGAAAAGGAAGAGTAGTAGAAAGGGAGGGACTAGTTCTATCAGATATTAAAACATGGTATTAAGCTGCAATAATTTAAACAGTGTAGTGCTTGTGTATCAAAAGACAGACCAATAGATAGAAAGCTCAGAAATAAACCTAAACTTATCCAGAAATCTAGTATAGAATAAATGTGGCACTTCAAATCAGTGAGGAATAAGATTATTCAATAAACATTGTTGGAATAACTGAATAGTTATCATGGGAAAAACTTAAATAGGATCCATACTTTACACAGTATAGCAAAAAAATTTCAGATAGATCAAAACCAAACATAATAGAAGAAAATGTAGGGAATTTTGTTTAATAATCTTAGAGGGAGGAATAGCTGTCTAAGAATGACATATTCTAGCCATAAAATTTAAAAATGGATTAATTTGACCGCCATATTTCTCCATGGGAAAAAAAAAACCTTCTCATATTCAAAACGCCAAAGACAAACTGGGAAAAATACTGGCAATTCATACCACAGGCATAGGACTAATTACTTTAACATATTAAAAGCTTCTAGATATTAAAAGAAGAAAACAACAATTCTGTAGCAAAATAAGTCACAGAGGTGAAAGAAAACACAAATGACTTCTAAACCTCATACATAATAACAGAACTGAGTGATGGGGAAATGCCCATATACTCTTCTGTATCTCTAAATTGTGGGCCGTTTTTCTATATTACCTGATTAAAAAAAACCCAAAAACCCCAAGTTAAAAAAAAAGAACAAAAAAATATATTTTAGTAAGTATCAATAAGACCCTGGATAATATGATATGATATGCTATGATATGATATATGATATTAATAGCTGAAAGGACAACTGTAGACACCAAAGGCAAACACGGAAAAACAAATAATAAAGTTGGTAACTGAGAGAGTTAAAAGCAAGGTGGGGGAGTATAGAGGGGTGATCAATCACTCAGGCTTTGGTGTTCAAGTTCTAGATCTAGTCTGTGCCAGATGTGTGACTTTGGCAATTGACTTCATTCCATGACTCTCAATTTCCTCATCTGTGAAATAGGAACAATCGTAGTCATTATTTCAAAGACTATTTTTTTAAGATTTTATTGGGGAATTGGGGGAGGGGAACAGTGTTGGGGAATCGGGGAAGGGGAACAAACAAGTTGCTGTCCTTTTGTTCCTCAGTCTAGTTGTGGAGGATGTTGCTTCACTGGCCCATGTTGGTATTATCATTGTGTTTTTCCAGGCTGAGGCAGTCGCTCGCCTACCATTAGATGGCCACTCATGTTGGCTCATGGCAGCTCATGAAAGCTCATGCCCATTCCCGGACAGCCCCACTGCAGCCTACGCCATCGCCAGCAACTCACGGCAGCCCAGCCCCAGGTGGAGCTGTTGTTCACCATCTTAGCTGTAGAGGGCACAGCGTCACTGACCCTCATGTGGGATCTGAACCAGGGCCCTGCTGCTCAGAGCTGGCGTTCCAAGCCAACTCCTAACCAACGCGCCATTCAGCTGGCCCTTCATAGGATTTTTCTGAGGTTCAAAGAGGCAATGCATGAAAAATGCTTAGGACAATGTCTGGCACATACTAAATGCACGAAGGGCACCTTACATGTGCTTGGAAGCAAGTGGGCATGACAGCTTAGTGGCTGTGCAGCATAGGTACAGAGTTCTAGACCTCTTACTTCCCCAACTTGACACTTATTAAGCTGTGTCTGTACTCCCTGCTGGCAGTCACCTTCTCTGATCTCAGAAGATCCATAGAAAACAAATACCCCAAATCCTCTTTTGTAGTTATTCTCCTTATTTCCCAAAGCCTCTGATACCCAAGAATTACAGATTTCTGTTGATTTGCACAGGGCTCTCCAGCCCTGATTTCTCCTGGAAAATTCCATTAATGCTCCAAATATACTAATCTATAATTGTGGCTCAATTCGGCTCATGGTAAGAGTTCAATATGTGCATTTTGCACTATGGCCATTCCACCCAGCAACCTTTCAAAAAGACCGTCCCACCCACTCATCATATTCCTGCCAGACCTTAAAAGCAAGCTATAAATGATAGCTGATACCCTAGGCAATCCCACAAGACCAGTCAACCCCGCTGCTATCTGATATTAACCCACTCCAAACAACCTGTCTCCCAGGTCTGAACTCCTGGCTCCATTCCCAGACGTTGACCCTTGCCTGTGGCCTCTTCTGGATTTTTGTAAAAACCCCAATACAGTAAATGTTAAAATAGAATTATATGCAAGGTGCTGTGGGATCACAGAGCAAGAACATTCAATTCAGCCTCAAGAGATAAAGAAATATTTTACAACCGAGCTGGACTTTAAGGAATAAATAAGACTACATTAACAAGAGAAGGAACAAAGTTCTCACTAGGCAGCAGAAAGGGCATCAACAAAGATATGATGATTTAAGTATGAGGAAGTTTCAGAAACAGCAAATAGAGTTTAACTAGACCATGAGCTCCAGTATCTTATTAACTGAGTCTTATTCTTGAGTGAATATCCAACCAACACTTAGCAGTGACCTGGAATATATTAATAGTAAGTGCTCAAAGCATTTTTTTCTGTATAGATTTTGTTCAGCTTTTTTGAGATATAATTGCTATACAACATTGTGCAAATTAATATGTACAATGTATTGATTTGATACAGTTACATATTGCAAAACTATTGCCATCATAGTTAGCTAACACTGGCATCATGTCACTTAATTACCATTTCTTTTTTGTGGTGAGAACATTTAATATCTACTGCCTTATCAACTTTCAAATATATAATACCACATTATTAACAATAATCACTATGCTGTACAATGCATTTTTTGTTGTAGAATTTCAAAGTGGCTAAAACATGGTGATGTGCGAAGACAGTGTGTGTGGGGGTGATAAGGCTGGACAAACAAGTTGGAACCAGGTGGTAACAAAAAATAATTAAATTAAATTCATTAATAATGTAATAATAAATAGTAACAATAGCAAACATTAATTATGTGCTTGATGTATGCTAGGCCCATGCTGAAAACCTCACATGCATTATCTCATATAACCTTTTCAACAACCCTATGAAGTAGGCACTGTTATCATGTCTTATTTTACAGTTGAAAATATTGATGCTCAGAAAGTAGAGTGGCTTCACAAAGATCAAACAGGCAGAATGGGGCAGAGCTGGGATTTAAACCTAAGTTCAGCTAATTCCAAAGAAAGGGCACTTCACCACAATATTGCCTCTCTTGCTAAAGAATATTAACTTGATTATGAGGCAATGGCGGGGTTGGGGGGGGCACCCATTGGAGCCATCTTAGATCTGTGGGATGACCTCAAGCTACAATGCATCAATGACCCCTTCTCTACTTTTCTGGCAGGCAGAGTCTAAGAAGTGCATTGAAATATCACCAGAGTGACAAGACAACACTGGATGGGAGAGGCCAAGTCAAAATCAGGAATGAGATTCGGGGTAGATGCTAGGAAGTGATCTTAAAAGCTACTTTCAACCCAGGTAGTAAGGACGGTTGTGCGCCAGGCCCTGTGCTCAGCACTTTCGCTGCATCCTCTTGTCCAGTCCTCCTGTGCACAAGCCCACCATGCCCATGAGGATTCTGAAGCTCAGAGAAGTGTAGGGTCTTGCTTAAGGTCACTTAGCTAGTTAGTAGCAAAGCAAGCATTTTCACCCAGGTGACAAGAGAAAACTTTTGAGATGCCCTAAATTAAATTACAGCAGACTGCAGAGTGGGAGGAAGAATCAAGGGAAGTTATTAACAGCCATGGGTCGAAACCAACAAAAGACTACTCATAGTCCTGAATTTATGTTGAAACTTTTAATCAACTTCCAGACAGAATAGTCAACCACTGGACACACTGCATCTTGCTTACACGTGAACTTTCCTGACTGTTGTCTACAACCAATCCAGAAGCATTATGGACTAGACACCTATCCCAGTACTTTTCTCACTTCACCTCTCCCTGCCCCCACCCTATCTATAACCTTTCAAAACAACTTACATCTTTCTTCTCCAAACTCATTGTATAAAAGAGCCCCTCAACTCCAGGACAGTGGCCATGTTTGTCTTCTCTATCTAGCCCTGCTGCTGGTGGTTTAGATTTCATGCCCTAGGACCTGGTCCTTTTTCTAGCTAGCATATGGTTCAATAAACCCTGTCTTTCGGGACAACTTTCAACCTCGAAGGTTTTTGTTTAACACAGGTATTTCTGACTCTTAAACCCATGTGTTTTTCTCCAGTTTTTAGCTTAATCATTTCATTCTTCTTTCTCATTGTGGCGAAGTAACAGGAGGCAGCTATTTTCAAGGTTTCAGGAATGGTGTGAAACCCTTGGTTTCACCAACTACACAAATGCCTCATAGTGGTCAGGGCCCAGTCTGTTTTGTCAGGCTTTTATCTTTGGTCAGCTGTTTTAATAAATCTGTCACACAGATAGGTCTGTGCCAAGCTGAGCCACAATCTAAGGTAAGCTGCCTTAAGAAGGATTTTACCCATAAGATTAATTGGGGGAAATTCCCAAACATTAACATCTTTTACTAGATTTCTCCAAGGAGGAATCACCCTCTTCCCAATCTGTGTCATTGGTGAAAAAGCACTCATTATCTCTGTTTTAAAATCTTAAGTTCTGTTTAAATGTGTTATTTGAAGTTATGCTCTAATAAACTTGGATCTATAATTGAAAGCTCTCTGGCTGAAAAAAGAATTGGTAACAACTTCTGAACTAGCTGTCAGAAAATGTAGTAATTGAAGAAAAAATTGAGTTTGAGGCATCAGTGTGATCACACCATTACATAAACTGTTTCTTTTTCCTTCTGCTTCACCCAGAGGTGAGAAAAGACCCCTCTGGGAAAAGGAGCGTGGCAGAGACTTCTCTGACTGAACAAGAGACCTTAGAACAACTGAGGCTGCTCCACTATCACTAAGCAGAGAGGGACATGAAACAGAGAAGCCACTGGGAATTGAGAAGTCCCTGGAAGGACGTTTAGTGTCAACCTTATTCAAAGCGTGTCCAGCATGTATAAGCTCTAGAAGGGTTTAATGGTAGGAGAGTTTCATAATGTTTCAAAAATATCACCTGCCCAGCAACCAAACCCTCCATTCTGGTCCTTCCTATCTTGCCCCATGCAACAGCAACTTTGGTTAAGAGCTAAAGCTGGTTAGAGGGGTGGAGGGACCTGCTCGGAGTCACAGAACAAGGACGTGTCAGATTCAGGGTTGTTTTTCCAAGCTCTTTGTTGCTAATGCTCCATGTTTACATCGCATCTATAGGTGATCTTAGAGAAATCAGATATGCTTAATACTGTCTTTATCCCACTTTATCTTTTTTTTTTTTAGTTTAAATCAGTTTTTCAGCAAAGTAGTTAGAGAAGATATTTGTCATTGAGGTCCTCAGACCCCCAGGTTTCACCTTTTTCCTTATTCCTCTTACTCTTGCCTCAAAAATCATCTCAGTATGCTCCCGTTCTCCTCATTTCCCTCTCTCCAATTAAAACCTGCTCTCAGGAAAGGGAGCACATATTCACGTTGGAATGCTTGAGCAACTGCACTTTAACAAGGATATGAGAATGGCCTAAGTTAGAGGCCATATCGAATGGCAGAGACCATCTAATGGGGGAAAGCATATCTTGAGGAAAACAAAGTCCTCCCAGAGGTCTCAAAGTTGTACCAATAGGGAACCAACTATATGCATTATAAATCATCCATTTCACCAACGTTATGGATTTGGACCAGTTTCAGTGAAAGACAGCATGGTGCCTCAGAAGCCACCGTGGGCCAGGAATCACCTGAGCTTTGTTTTTCTCATGTGTGAGCATTGGAGGTTGTATCTTATAGTATTTTGCTTAACGTTCTAGATTCAGGGTGGATTTTTAAGGGTCACAGCTCTACAAGCAGTCTGACCTGGAGAGGGTGTCATCTCTGTCAGTTATCATCTGGGAGAACTTGGCAGGTCACTGAACCTCACTAAGCCTTATTTTCCCCTTCTATGTGATAGGATAAAAGCACCTACCACAGAGTGTTGTGAGAAATCCAACAAATTGTGTGGTGCATGAAGGGGATCAATAAATATTAGTTATTATAACCATTGCCTCCTGTTAAAGGGTAACCAATTCTTCTTCAACCTGTTCTCTGATAGTTGGATATTGTTTCAATAAAGTTTGAGGATAAAGCTTCCTTTAGTTTTACTGAATTGTCTAACCTAACTTCAGGGAGAAATTTATGTCCAAAACAACTGGAAATCTACTGAGAAGAATGAAAATGGTTTCTTTGTTAAACAAATGACGCTTTAATATTCTAATGTTTCACCCTAGCATTTATGAGTCACTGAAATTAATTGACTTTGGTATTAAAATAGGCACATTATTGCCCTTATGTTTTCATAATCAACTCCCTGGAAAGTATTTTTAAAGAGAAAGCAGTATGTTACACCTAGTCAGCATTATAACATGATTAGTTCTCAAATTAACAAGGAGGAAAAAATATCACTTTTTTTTATCACATTAAATCTTCTTGGGAATGAAGTTGGATTCTAGCAGCTTAGTAGTTCATAACAATTCAGCATAGATCATACCCAAAAAAACTATTCAACAGAAAAGTGTATATTTTATGCATCAAAAGTTAAAATGTTTGTCATATGTTAAAACACCTCCTTACGTACCTGAGTTCTTTACAGTATCACTGATTTATTTTCCACCCCTGCTTTTTCATGCGCAAGTAAATGCAGGTTCTTTATAAGAAATAAAGATCAGCAAAAAGAGAAGAAAAGCTCCCAAGCTCTATCCAAACCAGAAACCTATCATTCATCCTTGATTTCTGTGCTCATCAGAACAATCACCTGATCTTGTCGATTCCACCTCCTTAACAGCTCTGGAATCTGGAAGCTCTCCATCCCACTGCCACCAGCCCAGGTCTAGCCTGACTGTCTGACCTAGATCCTTGCTACTCCAAGTGTGATCCAGGGACCACCAGCACGGGCATCACCTGAGAGCTTGTTAGAAATGCAGAATCGTAGGCCCCACCCCAGACCTACTGAATTAGGAACTTCATTTTAAGAAGATCCTTGGGCAGCTCATATGTACCTTAAAGTTTGAAGAGTACTGCACTAGAGCAGGTCAAAGCGGGGTCCCGGGTTCTGCATTTCTAACAAGCTCCCAGGTGAGACGGGATACGGCTCTTCCACAGAGGTTACTGACAGCATTGAGAATTATATCCAGCCATACCTAAAGCCTGTGTTATTCTTAGAGCAAATGGATTCTCTTTCATTTAAGCCAGTAGGTGTCAGATTTCTATCATTTACTTCCTAGAGTCCTGACTAACACAGGCAAAAAATATAACCGAGAAATGCAGGGAGTTAGTCTTTCTTGCCTTCCTTTCTCCAAAGGCCCATTCAATCCCTGTTATTTTCTCTGTGTCTGCCTCATTTTTTGCTCTCTACAGAATTTCTACCTTTGTGCGTATATGGCCATTACAGACCACCCCATAGTTTCCAAGGTAACCTATCTTCATTATAAATAACCACCCATTCTCAAATCCAATTCCAAATTGCTGGGAGAGAGAATCTAAATGATCCAGCTTGGGTCAGTTGTCCAATCCTGATCCAATCATCTAAGGTTTTAGGGCTTTGACAATTTACATAAATCTCTTGAACCTCAGATTCTTCATCAATGAAATGAGAGTAATAGCAATACTTACATCTTAAGTTTATTGGGAAGACTCAATGAGATCATACATGTAAAGCTTGATGCACAGTACCTGGTATATAGTCAATACACAAAAAATATAAGCCATGAAAATGATATTTCATTGATAATGATGGTGCCCGCCCCCCATGTTGTCAGTCTCCTTGGATTCTACTTGAAGTTGGGGTGGTGTTGAGGCTTCAGGGGGCAATGGGAATGTCACCTGTGGATAAGAGAAAGATGAGGCAGGAAGCCAGACACAGATGATTACAGTGTTACAGGATTCCACCCAGGAGGCAGCCTCTGAGTGTGCTGAGAGAGAATGCTTGAAATTCGGCCAAAACACTCCTCCCTCTGGCTAAGGAAGGTTCAGCAAAATGAGCTCTTCTCCTCCAAACTGATGTTGCATTCAGAAAAATTCTCAGTCAGCTTAGCCCTCTCACCTGGTTTCCCCTCAGGCTTGTCTGCACCAACAAGCAGAGTGAAGAATCCAGAAAGACTCATAATGGTAGTGTTTGAAGCATTCTCTCACTGCATCCTCACAACAACCCCCTGAGATAGGTATTATTATTATTCCTTTTTCATAAGTGTGAACACCAAGACTCAAAGGGGTGAAATAGCTTGGCTAAGGTCTCAGAACAAGGCGCAGAGCCACAGTATGAACCCAGATCTGTTGGGCTCCAATTCCCTGCTTTTTGTGTTGGGCTATGCCTGATTCTACAGTCTCAAGATCCACCTATCAGTCTCACTGGCCAAACAAAATCCATTACTTTTGTGACTTTAGCCATTAGTCTTGCTTCTCAAACAACTGGTACAAAGCCACATGTCACCTGATGGAGCAGAGGACAATTGTAGGGGAGTTGAACATAGGAGGTAAGTTCTGGAAAGTAGGCAGGGGCTAGATTTTAGGAGTTGGGCTTTAGGCTGTGGTCAGAGAGAGCTACTGATACTTGGAGGGAAGCCATGATAAAAGACTGCCCTCCCCCGTCTCACACTGCTATAAAATGGATTGTGTCCCCCAACACCCCAAATTCATATGTTGAAGCCCTAGCCCCCAATGTGATCGTATTTGGAGGTGGGGTGTTTGTGAGATAATTAGGATTAGATATGGTCATGAGGGTGGGGCCCTTGTGATAGGATTAGTGTCCTTATAGGAAGAGACACCAGAGCTTCCTCTCTGTCTATCCCATGAGAACACAGTGAGAAAGCAGCCATCTGCAAGCCAGGAAGAGAATTCTTACCAGAACCCAACCATGCTGGTACTCTGATTTGGGACTTCCAGCCTCCAGAGCTGTGACAATAGAAATTTCAATTGTTTAAGTCACCCATGCTATGGCACTTGGTTATGGCAGCCTGAACTAACTGAGACAGATTTTGACTTGCGATAGTCAGTCTTATGTGTCAATTTGACTGGGCCATGGGGTGCCCATGTATTTGGTTAAACATTATTTCTCCGTGTGTCTGTGAGGGTGTTTCTGAATGAGATCAAAGTTTGAATGAGTAGGCCGAGTAAAGCAGATTGCCCTCCCCCGTGTGGATGGGCCTCACCCAATCCATTGAAGGCCTGAATAAAAAAGTTTGGGTAAAAATGAATTCTTTCTCTCTATCTGACCGTTTTCAAGCTGGGACTTCAGTCTTCTACTGCCTTCATACTCAGACGTGGACTGGAACTTACACCATCAGCTCTTTTTGTTCTGAGACCATCAGACTCACTAAAACTCTACCATTGGCTCTCCTGGGTTTCTAGCTTGCAAACTGTAGACCTTGGACTTCTAACCTCCAGAACTGTGAGAAATACATTTCTGTTATGTAAGCCACCCAGTCTGTGGTATTTTGTTACAGCAAAAGCTAAAACATATACCCAAGTCCAGAACACCTCTGGAGGTTCATTTTCACCAGTTTTTACTTAAGTGTGTACACAGGGAAGGGCGGGGAGATGAGCAGTTTTATAGCTATGTCTCTAAGGCTGTCCCTCGATCTCATCTCCATCGTGATTGGCAGGAAAGGCATAATTCAGCCCCCAAGGAAACAAGTTTTGTGGCCTAAAGCTCAGGCGGACCATCCAATCTACCCCATGGAAGGCTGGGGAGGAACCAATCACTGGGATCAGATACAAGGCCTCTTCCCACCCTTTTTCTCCATCCATTTGTCACTGTCTTAGTCCAATCCTTCCTCACTGTCTGTGCAGGATTCTTATAACAGCCTCCTCATTGGCCTACATGCCACCAATCTCTTTTGTCCTATCTATCCTTCACCATGCAGCTGGACAAATCTTATCTGGTCTTGTCCTTTTATTTCTCTGTGGTTAAGAACATGGTCTTTGGAGCCAGACAACCTGGATTCACATCTCTGCTCTGCTCTTACTAGCTGTGTTGCTTTAGCAAGTCACTCAGTTTCATCATCTGTAAAATAGGGTTTATAGTGGGTTGGATAGTGGTTCTTCTGAAAGATATGTCCACATACTAATCCCCAGAACCTGTGAACATAATCTTATTTGGGGAAGAAAAAAAAAAGGTCTTCATAGATGTAATTAAAGATTTTGGGATAAGAGTATCCTGGATTACCCAGTGGGTCCAAAATCTGATGACAATTGTCAAAGCTCAATTGACCATATAGCATGGGTTTATTTCTGGATTCCCAATTTTATTCCATTGATCTATATGTCTATCCTTATGGGAATCTTTTTTTTATTATTGAGCTTTAACTCACATACCATAGAATTCACCTTTTTAAAGTGTACAATACAGTGCTTTTTAGTCTATTCACAAAATTATGCAATTATCACTACCATCTCATTTCAAAACATTTTTATCATCTGTAAATCCTATTTTTGACCCTTTCTTTCCATACAGTAGTTTTGGGTGATGGATGGGCTTTAGCTTCCTGTTTTGTTTTGCCCCTATAGCTACAGTGACCACCTCATTCTGGTTTGTCTGGGACCTTCCTTTTAAAACTGAAAAGTCCCACATCCCAGAATCCCCTTAGTTCTGGGCCAACTGAGACACTTGTTCACCTTACCCATAGGATTCATCATTTAATGCCCTGCCCATATTCCTTACCACTTGGGAGTACCAGCAGCCTTTCCACTGCCAGTTCTTGTATCTCTTTGTCTAAGGGCTTTCTCCAAAGCTTTTAAAGCCTGCTTTGCTCAGAACAACAGGATGGAATTTAAACTCTGCCCTAGAGGAGCAGCCCTGATGGCAATTGGAATATCAATAGTCCAGCTCTGTCACTTCTCAGGTGAGATAACGGAAGGTAAGAGTTTTACACTGGCTGTCATTTTTTCCTCCAGCAATATAAGCTCCATTCACCCACAGTGATAGCTGGCTTGATGACATGCCCTTTGTTGCCTGGCTTCCGTTGCTTGTCACACTTCCCTATTCTTGAATCTTTATCTCAGGGACTGCTTCTGGTCAAATCCAAACTAAGACAGTTTCCCCACCTCCATCCCACCCCTACCCCCCTTTCCAAATCTTTGAAATAGACAATTAAAGCATTCTAATATGTAAAGTGTTATGCAAACGAAACTTCCTATCCCGTCTTCCAATCAGATTGCTACCCACAAAGCCCCTCGTATAGAAATTCTGGACCTGTCACCATTTTGCTGAATAAATCCCCACCTCCCAACACACACACTCCCTTATCCAGGGCTTAGCCTACCATCTGTCTTTAAGCTCCTTGGGTCCAGGGAAAGCCTACTTCAAAGCAGGAAACTTTCTAGTCATTACTGGCTGGGCTCCATCTGATAGCACAGAAGCAGATCACACTTTTTATTTCTGTTTATTGTCAATGTCAGGTCCTCTTGGAAGGCAGGATCATGCCCCTGACTATCAGTGGTGAGGGTTGTCTGAGCCCTTGGAGAAAAATGGATCACAACCTAACTGCAATATAAATGCAGAGCCAAGAAAAGCAGAATTACGAATGCAGAAAGCTGGAGCAAAGCAACCCCAGGAGCAATGGGATCTGATTGAAGCCACACCAAGAGGAACCCCCCATTGCCCAAAAATCTGTTCCACAGACCAGACATGTGCGTGAAACCCCACCATTAGAGAGTTGTGTCAGACTCTATTTTTCAAAGACAGTTGCACCAATACATATTCATCCCACATGTTCTTTTTGTAATGTGACATTGACAGTCTTCCATTGAGAAGAAGGGGCCCATATTATCACCCCTTGAAATTGGGTGCACCTTTAGTATATGAATGAAAAAATGGGCTTCTATGGAAAGTAACCTCACAGGGTGATCTGATCATAAATTTCTAGCTAGGCAGGTAGGTCATGGTGGATAGTCACACCCCAGGCCTATAACTCCTTTAGTAAAAGGTTTTAAGCAAACCCTATCCATTGTTCTTGTGCATCTAGGTTAACACACCTTTGAAGTGCCAGCACTATTAACCCTCAAGAGAGCACATAATCTTGTTAACTGTTCTGAACCCCCCCCACCCACCCCTTGCTTTCTCCCTCCTCCATTTAATCTTCCTTACTTTCCCTCTTAATTTCAAAATTCATTAAAGGGGCTGCACAACTGTTATTATCTGAAGCATTTGAGATCTTGCTTCCCAGCATATGTAATCAGTTTGGCTCAAATAAACTCTCATGAAAATTCTCTATAGGTCTGGATGTTTCTTACGTCGACAGGTGCTGCCTCAACCAATGAGAGAGGCAAAAACAACACTGCATGAACTCCAAGACTAGGTCATAAAAAGCAATATTTGTTCTACCTGACTCTCTCTTGGGATACTTGCCCATGTAACCCAGTTACCATGTTGAGAGGAAATTCAAGCCAGTGTTCCAGCTGACAGCTAGCACCAACCACCAGACATGTAAGCGAATGAGTCTTCAGATGATTCCTGCTTCCGACCTTTGTGTCTTGTGGCCGAGGACCAAGACATCATGGAGCAAAGTCAAGACTTCTCCTCTTTGCCCTGTCTGAATTCCTAACACACAGAAATTATGAGAAATAAGAAATGATTATTGTTGCATCATGCCACTAAGTTTTAGGCTAATTTGAGTGACTCCCTCAGTTGCACTAGAGAGTATCCTCTCTAAGTGCAAACAAACCCAGGTGAGGAAACATATGAAGCTAGGTATAGTCACTCACACTTTAGTATGAATCACTCATACTTGGCACCACTCCCCATCCCTACTAGAAAAGAGATAAGATCAAAAGTCTTAGGAAATAGGAGCGGTAGTGGACCTAGGAAACTGAAGAGGCTGAAATGAATATAGGCATTTCATAGGAAGAGATCTAGACTTAAAGCCAGGCAAGACTAGATTCTAGTCCTAAGCATGTCCCTTCTGACTGAATTTCCTTTGATGTATATAGTAGGCTCTGTCACTTATTAGCTATATGAACTTGAGTGCAGCCTCAGCTTCTTCGTTTATAAAGCACTCACAAGAATATGTACCTATTGCCCAAGATTGCTGGGAAAAGCAGACAGTTGTTATGAAGGTAAATTGTCCATGTAACTTAAAGTTGCAGGATGTGGTGTATCCAAGTAGGACCCAGCAGATCTGGGTTCTAGTCCAGACTTTGTCAATAACTCACTCTGCAACCCTTGGCAAAGCCACTCCCCTCCCCAGTGTAGCCCACCCAAAGCTCATGCAAATGTAATACTCACTTCTAGACCCAAGCATCCCTGGTGCAAGAAAGTCTTCAGCCATCAGTGCCAGCAGAGGATTTCAGAGTCTCCAAGTCACCAGTCCAAGTAACAAGGAAAGGTGAAGGTCAGAGAAAGGTTAAAGCAGGGTCAAACTAGCAAGGTGAGAAGCCAGTTATCAGACAAGGTTAAGGGGGGTCCAAGGTGAGTCCCATTGTCTAACCTTATACCTTATAGCTATGAGAATGAGAGACCCGGGATGCAGCTCTTAACTGGTAAAGAGACCAACCAGTCCAAGTATAATATATTATTTAGAAGCTTAGACTCTGGGGCCAGAACACCTGTGTTCCCAATCCCAGCTCCCCCACCAATTAGCTATAGTAATCTCGGGCATGTCAGTTAACTTTTCTATTCCTTAGTTTCCTCATCGGTAAAACGGAGGTGATACAGCACTCTCTTGATAGGGTTATTAAGAAAATTACATAAGCGTGTACAGTAAGAGTTCTTTCACATCTAGGAAGCTGTCCTTTAGTGAGGCAATTCTAGCTGATGTTTCCCAAAGTGAGGAAAATGACGGTTATAGAGACAATTTGGGGAGGTGAATTCACAGGCCCTTCAACTTAAAATCGCATGTCTCCCCTGGAAAAAAAATCATTTTCAATGCATTTTTTATCTTTCTGACTATACCAAGGAGAAAGTGTCAGCTTGGTAAGTCCTTAACACCTCTCCAGCACTTGCTAATTTGCCAGTCCCCCTCTTTCACAATGCAAAGTTCAGGGCCTGGAGCGCAGAGCCTTCCCAGGCAACAAGACCTAACTACAATTTAATAACATTTTCTTTTTTTTTTCATTCTTTTGTTTGAATGTGCTTTATTGATTAATTTTTTTATTAGTTTCAGGTGTACAAAAACAACATAGTAATTAGACATTTATACACTTCACAAAGAGATAACCCCAACAAGTCTACTACCCATCTGACACCGTGGTACGTAACTATTACAATGCCATTGACTACATTCCCTATACTATAATATGCATTCCATGGCTATATTTTTAAAATTATAGTTGACATTCAATATTATTTAGTATTAGTTTCAGGTGTGCAGCATAGGGGTTAGGCATTTGTATAATTTATAAGTCCCTCCAATAAGCCTAGTACCCATCAGACACCATACATCGTTTGTACAAATTATTGACTATATTCTCCATATTGTATTTCCCATTCCCACGACTATTTTGTCACTACCAATTTGTAATTCCTAATCCCTTCACTTTTCTCACCTATCCCCACTAACCCCCCTTCTTCTAACATTTGCTTTTGTTACATTTGTTTTTACAGTTACTCTCTTTTTTGGGGAGTGATTCTGGTTTTACATTTACAGTAGTGATTTAAAGTTTTATATTAAAGTAAATGTGTTTTTAGGTAAACTTATTTTAAATATTAAATATATTAAGGTATAGATGGTTCTCGGATAGAAAAAATCATGAAGGTGGTACTTAAACGATTGAAGTTTGGGAAACATGGTATTAGGTTGCAAAGAGTAGACATGGATAACATCTCCAGGGAACTACATGGATCTACTAACTACTAACATATAGTGCCTAGTCCCAAATTGTGTCCCCACAGTCCCCTGTTCTGTTTCCCAGGACCCCAGGGACTCATGTTGGTCTTCTGTCCTTTAAATGCTGCCAGAATGTAAATTGGTATAAACTTTGGATAACTTGGCAAGCACATCCTCTATAAATCAGCAATTCCATGTTTAGAAATTTAAATAATAAAACAACCATAGATGTGCTCAAAGATACATGGTTAAGAATATTTATGACCACATTATTTATAATAGGAAACAGTTGAAAACCATCAAAAGTACAGACAATAGGGGACCAGCTTAGCAAGTTATAGTATATTCAAAAAATAATAATATGACACTCTGTACCAAATACTTCTCTAAGGACTTTAGATATGTTAACTCATTTAATCCTCACAATAAACTTATGAAGTAGAAATTATTATAGCCCCATTTCACAGGTGAGGAAACTGAAGCACAGAGAGGTTAATTATCTTGCTCAAGGCACACAGCCAGTAGAGGTGAATTTTAAACCCAGGCCAGCTAGATCGAGAGTCTATGTTCTTAACCACTATGTTGTAGTCCCCTCTTTGAAGATGATGTTATACATGTAAATTTATTAACATAGGAAAGCATTCTCAATGTACGGTACTTGAAAAAGCAGGGAGAGAAAAAAAAGTCTGAAAAAACAAACACCATAAATCAAAAGAGGTTATTTCTGGTTGGTGGGGTTATTATTTTTGTTGTTTGGCTTGTTCTAATATGTGTTTTTCAGGTTTTCTGTACTGAATGTTTATTATCTTTACAACAGAAATGAGGGCTGGCCGAGTGGCTCAGTTGGTTAAGAGCTCGCTCAAGAGTGTGAGCTCTGAGCAACAGCGGTTTGAGTCCCAGCCCGAGCTGAGCTGCTGCTGAGCTGCCAACAGGTGGCAGGATGGCTCAGCTAAAAAAATAAATAAATAAATAAATAAAAAGAAATGAAACTTATTAAAAGATAACTTTTCTCCTCAGTTCTCCTATTCCTTGCTGCTTCTAAAGATAAGACAATTGGTTCTTCATAATAATAATAAAAATTATGATGATAATGATGATGATAGCCAACATTCAATGAGCTCTTAATATGCCAAAAGATTGACAAGCATGTTCTTATTTAATTCTTCACAGCCAGGACTACAATGGATGGCCTCCCAGGCTGCACACTGCACAACTCCAGGTGGTGCTACTCATAAATTGTCTCCATGATGGACTGTGCTGTGAATGGTGCTGCTTGGGGCCATGCAACATGGCCTCCCTGTCAACAACCCTAAGGGGTATATAATCTCTATTTTATGGAAGAGGGAATTGAAGCACAAAAAGGCTAATTAACTTGCCCCTCACCACCCAGCTAGTGAGCGGAAGCTGTACTGAAACCCAGGCGGTCTGACTTCAGAATCTATTCTCTTACTTTTAATTGCAGAGGGGAGACATACAGGGCATGACAATGAAGACAAAGTAAAATCAGGACATCTGGAAAAAGACCACAGAACCAACAGAGGCATTGTGGCAACATGAAACGAACACTGGCCTGTGAGGCAGGACATCCATGTTCCAGTCCCTGCTCTGCTCCCATATAGCTCTGTGACCTTAGCTAAGTTATTTTTTGCCCTCTGGGCTCAGCTTCTCCATCTGTAAAATGAAGGAATTAGACAAGATGATCTTTAAGATCTCTTGCAGCTCTGAGAGTCTACAATTACAGATGGCATCCCAATATGGGCCCAGAATTGTACCCTCCCACTCAGCATGGACCATTCTCCCTCCTGTTTGCTCAAGGCAGTGTCTCTCCAGCTGACCTACTTTGTGTGCAGGGGGAGAGAAAGGCAGAGAGGGGAGCGGATAACCAAAGGGGTGCCCTCCTGAGACAGGCAGGCTCCTCGCTGGGTGTGATAATGGTTCAGATAGTGCCCTGCTCACCTGCTTGGGATGCCTCTCCTCCCTGCTCTGCATAACGCAGCAGGCTTAAAATATCCGACAGTGTGGCGGTGCTGTTTTAATGCATTGCTTTTAGTTTTTAATCATGTTGATGATTCACTCTAACTTTCCAAACATGCTTTGTTCAAGTCATTCTTGTGGGATCTTCAGGATGTTTTGTTAAACAGAAAAGCAAGGTGCAAAACAGTGTGTACAGGGCGAGAATAAGAATTTAAATATACACTTGTGCTTGTTTGTGGAGAAAGGATGAATAACTCTGGGAGGAAACATGAGATATTGGTAACCATTTTCCTTCCAGGAGGGAAACCAGGTGGGGTGGGGGTGGGGCAGAGGTAGGAGGGAGAATTTATGCCTTTCTAATGTGCATATATTACCTAGGCTATTTTTACAAAATCAACAAAAGACATTATTTTTCCATCTCAATACCGTTTAATTTTGACTCTTCTCTTTCCAAGATATTCCTGACTGTATTAGTTTGCTAGGCTGCCATAACAAAGTACCACGGACTGGGTGCCTTAAACAACAAAAATTTATTTTCTGACAATTCTGGAAGCAAGAAGTCCAAGGTCAAGGTTTCTGCAGGGTTGGTGTCTTCCAAAGCCTCTCCATTTGCCTTGGAGATGGCCATCTTCTCCCTGTGTCTTCACATGGTCTTCTTTCTGTGCATGTTGGTGTCCTAATCTTTTCTTATTATAAGGACACCAGTCATAGTGGATTAGGGCCCACCCTAATGACTTCATGTTAACTTAATCTCCTCTTTAAAGATCCTATCTCCAAATACAATCACTGGGAGTTAGGACATCAACAGATGAATTTTGAAGGGTACACTTCCACCCAAAACACTGCCCTATGCTCATGAATTCATTCCTTCAAACCAGTGGCCCTCTGAGAAACATGTATAAGTTCTTATATTCACTGAACTTTAATTGAACATCTCTTGTGAAGGAAGCACTGTTCTAGGGTTGGGGATAGTATCAAATTGGGTGGGATTTGATTCTGGCTGGAAGGTAGATAGGAGATGAAAAGAACACTAAACTAAAAATTAGAAGACCTGATCATCAAATCCTGGCTCTACCTCTTATTAACTGAGCTAGCCTAAACAATATTTTTAGCCACCTGTTTTATCATGTGTAAAGTGCAAGTGATAATACATACCTCACAGGGCTGTTGGGAGGATTAAAGGAAAAAAGCCATGTCAAATGCCTGGTCTATAATAAGTGTTTTCAGTACATAGTGTTTATGGTCCATTCCATCTCCCACCTGGACTTCGGGATCAGGGAGCAGGGTCCACAACCTTTTCATCTTTCTGGCCTTGGAGTGTAGCCATGAACAGCAGAGCACTGGCTGGGCAGTTTTGCTGGAACAGTAGCCCTGACTGATTTGTGGGTCCATGTGGATATACTCTCTAGAGGGACTTTCAGAAATATCACAGAGGCTACCTTTAAAAGCAATTTTTCAAAATGAAGAAAATATTAGTATTAATGTTAATACAACCTCCTTGGGAACCACAGGCTGATGAAGCCAAGGGATATTTAAGCTATAATTGGAACTTCTGTCTTTCATGCCATGCAGCTCTCCCCAAGACAACAGAAAGCACAACAGAATTGCAGTGGACATCCAGTGTTTTGATATGCTAAGCCCTGATCCCCTCTTCTTCTGGTAACAGAATTCCACTTTTCCTTTGGGGGACCAGCCTCCTTCATTCTCAGCCCATTGGTTTACATAGGCAGACTACATGTCAAGCTCCAGGAATGAGCATATGGCTCAGGCCTGGCCACTGAGAATACTATCTTCTTTGGTTAACTAAGGTTGGCTCACAGATTAGCACATGATAACACATGGAAAAATTAAAATTCTTAGGAGTTTTACTGGGAACATCATGAAAGAAGTATTCTCTTTTAACCAGGGTTGCTAAACTGGAACTGCCTATAGCCACTGTGAAGGGAAAGCCCACCTGAGAACGTGGGTATATTATTTGAGTATCTGGATCCAGCCTTGCCTGAAGTGAGCCCTGAACATCTCAGTTATGTGAGCCAATAACCTTTCCTTGTTTCTTAAATCAGTTTGAGTTGGGCTTCTGTCACTTACTAATCAAATGAATAGCACATGCAGGATTAGTTCTCAATGACTTACTTGTCTCCACTTGTAACTCTAATCCTTTCTTTGTAGGCCGAACTAATCACTACTAAAATCAATTCATTAAACAACTTACATGAGTATGGCCCTTTAGAGTTTACAAATCTCTTTCACAAATCTGTGTGTGTGTGTGTGTGTGTGTGTGTGTGTGTGTGTGTGTGTGTGTGTGTGTGTGAAAATAGGTATTGGAAAGGGGGAGAATGAGATGAGAGAGGACAGATAATTCTACCTGCCAAGTATATCCAAATGTTGATTCTGGCCCAGCCAGGACACTTCACTATAAGGGGGATGATTCTGTGATCTAGGCCTGTGGTATGCTGGAGCTGGCTTGTACCAGCTAACAAGATCTGTTAAATATTTGGAAATTTTGCAGCTGTTTGTTAAACCGTTGGTAGCTTGAAATCGGCCATGGTGAGACTATTTATTCCATGGATATCACCCAATACTACAAATCAAGTTTTGGTTTACCACCCCCACTTTGGAGAGTCAGTTCACCAGCAAACCACAGGCTCTGGCCTTGATTCCACAGTTCTCAAAATGGCCAGTAAGAATGACTGCTAAACAACAACAAATACCAATGTCTCTATTCTACTTATTGAAATTTTCTCATCCATAAACTCATCTTGTCTCTCTGGCAATGCCATGAAGTAGAAATTTTATTTCACATCTTACAGGTAAGGAATCCAATGCCTGGAGAATAGTCTTCCTCATGGTCAGGTGGCAGAGCCAAGAAATAAACTCAGGTCTTTGGACCCCATGCCTAATGCTGTTTCTCTGACACCCCAGTCGTAGGTGACTGAAATATTAAAACAGAATATAAACAAGTAATTTGGTCACTGGGCATGGAAAAGCTATTTCTATTAAAAAAAAAAAAGCTTTTTAACAATGTCTTTCTGAACAGAGGTGGCCAATTAGCAAAGCGCTTACCCAGGGATTAACAATAAAACTACATATTTGATCTGCTGAGAAACACAGCATCTCTTCTAATAAATTACATATCTCAAATTTGTACAGAATGTTTTGATTTATAAAGCCCTTTTAAGTATGTTACCTCTGTAGATCAACTCTTAAAAAGCTCAGAAATTTTGTCCCTATGTGGCGGACTGATTAACCCAAAACCTACCACCAACACTTTTCTTCCTTAACTGCCTCCACCAAAAAAAGTCTTTGAAAACTAAACATTTACCTTTTCAGCCTCCCTTAGAGACCTACAGATATATGATCTAGTTCTGGCTATTGAGAATTAAACAGAAGTTGCTTTCCTGATTTAAAAAAAAAAAGTATTGCTTTTCTCCTCTTTATCCTGCCATGACATTTAATGCTGCAGTAGCCATTTTGTAACTATGAGGTGATAAGACAATAAGCTAAGCAAAGCAGAACAGAAAGAGAGCAAAGGTATGGGTCCTTGGTGGCATTATTGAGTTTACACCAGGATGCTTCCTTTGAATCTTTTGTTATAAAAGAAAAATGGATCAATGTTATTTGGTTTGTTTTTTTTCCCTGCAGTAGAAACATCCCTAATGTAACTAGAAATTCTACTTCCACGAATTTATCATAAAGATCATCTACAATAAAGAAAAAGTGGGATTTCTGGTCAAGATGGTGGAGTAGGTAAATTCTGTGCTTGCTTCCTCTGATGACTACATCAAAATTATAACTAAACTACAGAACAACCATCACTGAAAATTGCCTGAAGTCCAGCTAAACCAAAGTCCTACAACTAAGGACATACAGAAGAAGCCACCTGAAAACTAGTAGGAGGGGCAGAGATGCAGAATGAGCTGGTCCCCATACCCATATGTGGCAGTTTAAAAATGGGAGGGTTATCTCAGCTGTACAGGTCCCCACTGAGGAGCAAGCGTTTTCAGCCCCACACAGGCTCCCCAGCTCAGAGTTCCAATGCTGGGAAGAGAAGTCCCCATAGTTTCTGGCTGTGAAAACTAAGCGAAGATTGTGACTGAGTGAGATGGAGGGCAGCTGGAGTCCAAGGAGCCCTTATTAAAGGACCTGCACTCAGGCTTACTCACTTATGGACTCCCTCACTCAGTTCCAGCACTGGGGCAGCAGC
The DNA here is from genome assembly GCF_001890085.2 of Hipposideros armiger. NCBI lineage: Eukaryota > Metazoa > Chordata > Mammalia > Chiroptera > Hipposideridae > Hipposideros > Hipposideros armiger. The sequence continues at coordinate 185,421 of NW_017731446.1, read as the reverse complement.
TCAAAAGGCTGCCAGGGACATACAGGGAGGAACTGAGGATGAGGGCTGGAGGGCCAGGTATCTCCCAGATAGAAGTGCTGGCAGAATCCAATCTTTCTTTGTTGAGCCCTCCCCCCACTCAGCCTGCAGGTATAGTCAGACACCATGACTGAGTCTCCAACAACCTGGCTAACAACCTGTGGTCCTGTCCTGGCTATCAGTTGAGAAATCTATGCACACCTGGTCTACCTTGTCCCAATTCATTCTCAACCCATTTGGTATCCATCAGAGGGGTCCATGGGGGAGTTCTTAAATGCTTTCCCATATCTGAAAAAAACGCTCTCAGCCTTTCCACTCCCCACCCAAACAATGGTTAATTTGCCCCTTAAGGTACAGGATTTGACAGGGAACAACTTGAATGGACTTATATACTGGGAAGAGAGCCTCAAGTGTCTTATGTTTTCATATTTTCACTAAACCTATTTACAATTCCTAATATCCAGTCCTAGTCTTAGGGATGGAGCAGAGCTCTGAGCTCCTTCTTAGAACCTAGATAATATGTCAGTTCTGGTGTCATACCTCCAATGTTCCCTTTCTCTCCAGATATTCCAACTCTTAACTCTTTTTTGTACCTGCATTCTTCTTTCTTCCAGGTTTTATCTTCAAAACACTGTGCTTTGAAGTTTCCAAGTTCGCTCTTTATATATAAAGTCAGGTTGTTGCAAATCTGTAGATAAACTTTTTTTTTTCTGTAAAAAAAACAACAACAAAAATCCTGGTTCTTGTGAATCAAAAGTACTTTGGCTTCCAAACTTTTGTCCGTTATAGATTTTCAAGTCACCTTAGGAGTAGCCAAGAATTCGGGGTTTTTTTGTTTTTCTAGATTATTTATTGTACCTCATGGGTAGTGCTAGTCCAAATAGTGGGTACAGAGCACAAAAGGTACAAGGTAGCATGTGTTGGAGGAAACGACCTCTTACTAATTCAAAATATTTTCCTGCTATGTGTGCATTGGAAAAGATCTGAAAAAATGCACACTAAGGTGTTATCAGTTATGATCTCTGGTTGATAGGAGAATATTAATGCAATAGTTCTGTTGGAAGTACAGAAAACCCAATTAACAGTGGCTTAAAATAACAAGAGTTTATTCCTCTCACAAAATAAGAAGTCTGGAGGTAGGTGGCTGCTGGCATTGGCTCAGCAAGACAGCATTGTCAGTGCCAGCCATCTGTGCAGTTCTTTTGCCTTTCCCTGTGATCTCAAGATGGTTGCAACTCCACATATTACATCCCACATTCAAAAGACAAGAGATGGCATAAGCCCCATTTGCTCCTTGGAGCGGGAAAAGTAAAAACCATACACTTTCATCTCATTGGCCAGAACTGGGTCACATGGCCACCCCAGCTGTGAAGGAAGCTGGGAAAACTGTGGGGCAGTTTGGCGTCAGGTTAACCAACCAATGGAGCCTACAATAAAGGATATTTATATGCTTTTATCTTCTTGCTTCTCTTTGGCTTCTAATTTTTTCCACTACTGACAAATTTTGAGTTATAACAAGGGCTATATTTAATTGAACACAAATAAACAATGCTTAGAAATCAATTACACTGTCTCATTTGATCCTCCCAACATCTTGTCCTAGATAATCTTAACCTAGTTTTACAAGAAAGTAAAGCTCAGAAGTAAAATGATCTGTCCAAGAACACATGTTTGTTTATTGACAACACTAAACAAAGAGTACAGGTATCCAAATCCTCTGATTTTTCTACTCTTGCTCTTAGAGATCAAGAAGCTTATAAATAAAACTTCACAGTTACAATGACAGAGAGGCAACTGAAGGTAAATTAAGCACAAGCACAAAAGCCCTAATTCCCATGTTTGGAGCAACATTGAGTCAGGTCCCCATTAAGCCTATACTGAAAGTAGTCCATGCCTCTCTGCCTCCCTTCTACCTCCTCTTTCCTCTGCCCTCCCTCTTCACACTCTCTGCCCAGCCTTTCCCACCTGCCACCCGCAGCAAAGTGTCACTCTGTGGAAAGAGCTCCAGCTTTGCCTTCAGGTACACTTGATTCCAAGTCCTGATTCCACCACTCACTACCCATGAAAACCTTGAACAAGTTGCTTCGACAATCTGGGCCCAAAATTCCACATGTGTTAAATGAAAATAGTATTATTTATCTCATAAGACTAATTTAGTAATTTTACAAAACAGCATAAGTGAAAGCTTCTTGAGTGGCATTGGATGTTTTGTACGTGCTCAATTAATCACAGTAATAGTAATTATTGTCAACCTTGCATTATTATGTACTAGAGCAAGCATATACCAGAGATGAAGGTCATCAGCTCTGCTCCTTGTCAACAGAACATCGCTTGTACAGTGTCACTTTGGACTTAAAGCAAGTGGACTTAAGGGCAGACTTTGAAAATCCAATCAGTTTGCTAAGCAGAGAAATTTTTTAATAGCATATAGTTTTGAGCACAGATGGCTGAAATCATGGCTCCGACACTTATTAGCTGTGACCTTGATCAAGCTACCTAAAGTCTCTGTGCCACAGTTTGCTCCTTCAGAAAATGTGGATAATAGTATTTACCTTAGAGGGTTTTTGTGAGGATTCGATGAGTTAATATATGTAAAGCACCTAGAACAATACCTAACACACCAAATGTGTTACATAATTCTTTGCTATTAATATTATTATTGCATTGTATTGAACATCTACTATATGCCAAGATCATGAAGCTAGTAATAAATGAAGCCAGGATTTAAACTCAGCACCATCTGACTCTAAATCAACTCTCTTAACCAGTAACCAGCCTTTGCCTACCATCTCTAACTTGCCCCTCCCTTTTCTCATCCCCTGCCCTTCACAGCCCAAACTTTCCCTCATGATCCTAGGATACACGTCCTTGTCTTGTCCTTGTCCATTTTTGCCTTTTATCTTCACTTCTCCTTCTTCAAAGCATTTCCTCTGCCACAAGCCTGGAGCTGAGGACTGGTTGTAACACCAACTGACTGTATCAGAGACCCAACTCCAGTGGCTTAAACACATTTTTATTTTTTCTTCTCTTTCTCTTACATAAAAGAAGCCTGGAGGTGGGTAGTTCACGGCAGTTGTGATAGCTCCATCATCAAGCAGTATTGCTTATCTAATAGCTTCCATCCTCAAAATCACCTCACGATGACAAGACTAATGCTGTATGTCCAGCCATAACATCTACATTCCGAGTAGTAGGAAAAGACAAGATTACAAGAGGTGACTCAGCACAGTCAATGGCCTTGAATGAGCTTTGCTGGAAGCCCCTGTCACTTGGCCACTCATCTTCATGGGAAGCTAAAAAATATAATTTTTCATGTAGGTACATTGTTACTCCCAACAGAGAGTCCTGTGATTAAGAAAAAAGCAGGAAAAGGGTAACTGGGCAAGTAGCTAGCTCTTGCTACCATACTATCCTCAGAAAAAAGAAAAAGAGAATGGATGTTGGGTAGGCAGATAGCTGTCTCTACTATGCCATCCTTAGAATTCCTTCTGAGGAGAGTACTGTGTATCATTAGGAAGGATTCTCTGATGAACCACCGAAGTAGATGATAAGACACCTAAGAAGCATAGACGAATAATTATGGGTCCGTACATCATCTTTTAGGGAGGAGTGTTCAGATTAATGGCAGGCCTGTTTTGCTGTATGGAGATGCAAGTTTGATTCCAGAGCTATTTTGTTTGGACAACAGAAACACTAAATACTGCCAAGAGGAATCCTATTTGTTTTCATTCTTAACACCCAACAACATTCAGCCTCTCCTCTAAATACCCTTTTAACAAACATTAGAAGAATAATGGTTTGAAGGGATGCCAAATTATTAGCCTGCCTGAGATAGACATTATATGTGCTCACCAGTATCTGGTTCTCCTTTTCCTCTTTCTGAGCCCACAAGAAGAGTACACTACCCAGACCTGTTGTGATTAGCTCTGGTCAGCAGGCTGTAAGTAGAGGCAACCTGTGCCACTTCCAGACCTAAGCACCCAAGAGCAGAAGTGAGTTCTCATTGCTTCTCTCTTCCCCTTGTCATGGTGAATGTGGAGGTCTTGTGTTGAGACAATGGAGCCACAAAACTGAAGCTGCCTACATCACTGAGTGTCAGGACACGGAGTTGGGTGGGGGTCGGGTTGGAGTCTCAATGGACTTTGACCAATCAAGAAATAAATTTGTCCATAATAGCTCAAAAGTAAAACAATCCAAATGTCCATCAACTGATAAGTGGATAAATAAAATGTGGTACATAATACAATGGAATATTATTCAGCAGTAAAAAGGAAAGAAGTACTGACACATGATACAGAATGGATGAACTTTGAAAACATTATGCTAAGTGGAAGAAACCAGACACAGAAGGCCATATATTGTATGATGACATTTATATGAAATGTCCAGAATAGGCAAATCCACAGAGACAGAAAGTAGATTAGTGGTTGCCTAGGGATGGGTTGGGAGAGGGACTGCTAATGGATGCAGGGGGTTTTTTTGAGGTGATGAAAATGTTCTAAAATTAGATGGTGGTAATAGTTGCACAATCCTGTGAATATATTAAAAGCCATTTGCTGTATCTAGCAAAATTACATAAATGCATGTTAATAGCCATATTAGCCAACACAAGGTGCCCTTCTAGATGCAGCACAGGCCAAAAGTGAATCTTCCCAGAGGTTAAAAAAAAAAGCTATTGAATTGTATATTGTACACTGAATTTAAATGGGTGAATTTTATGACATATGAGTTTTATCTCAATATAGCTGTTAAAAAAGTACATTTTTGTTAAGTTCAACCACTGAGATTTCAGAGCTGATTTGTTACTACTAAAGCATATTCTGGTCTATCCTGGGTAAAATACTATCCAAGGTGCCCATGTATCTATAGTCAGTCTTGGCTATAATAAAGTATGAATAAAGTATCATGGGAGCACAGAGCATGGGTCAAATAACTCCACCTGGGGAATGGAGTAAAAGGAACAACATCTGAGCTCTGTATTAAAGAGGGAGGGAGGGAGGGAGGAAGGAAGGAAGGAAGGAAGGAAGGAAGGAAGGAAGGAAGGAAGGAAGGAAGGAAGGAAAGGAGGGATGGAGGGAGGAAGACAGGTAGATAGAGCATGAGTCACTTATGATAAGACATGGACTCACTGAGAAAAAGATACTGAGGAAACTGTACATAGTGTGACATGACCAGAGTATGAGATATATATCATCAAGATGGCAGTGGTAAAACAATAAAGGGCCTTAAATTCCTGTCCATGGAAACAACCAAAGAGTCCTTTGATAGATGACTGGATAACAAAGATGTGGTATATATACACAATGGAATACTACTCTGCCATAAGAAAAGATGAAATATTGCCATTTGCGACAACACGGATAGATCTTGAGATATTATGTTAAGTGAAATAAGTCAGAAAGAAAAAGTCGAGAACCATATGACTTCATTCATATGTAGGATATAATACTGAAAGCAACAAAGGAACAAGACAAACAAACAAAGAAATAAAAACTCATAGACACAGACCACAGTTAGTGGTTACCAGAGGGTAAGGGGGGATGAGGGATGGTAGAAGAGGATAAAGGACATCAAATATAGGTGATGGAAAGAGAACTGACTCTGGGTGGTGATATATCGATGATGTATTATAGACATGTACACTGGAAACCTATGTAATTTTACTAACCATTGTCACCCCAACAAATTTAATTTAAAATTTCTCTTAGAATCTAAAAAAAAAAAAAAATTTCTGGCCAAGGTGTGAGACTTGATCTAGTCAGAGAAAACAGAACTTTTGAGGGTTTTTAAACACTGGGCAGGACTGGGGATATCTGTATTTTAGATCACTCTAGCACCAGGCAGAAACTGCATTCATGTAAGTAAAACCCTGGGTCGGAAGCTGGGAGCCTGAGTCTATTAGCCCCACAAATGCATCCTGCTGTCGGGCCTTCACACATGCTGGTCCCTCTGCCTGATACACTCTTCCCTCACCTCTTCACATGCTAACTCCTTCTCATCCTTCAAGTTGCAGTATCAAAGTGGCTTCCTCCAGGAAGCCTGCCCTGGCTCCACAGACTAGGGTAAGGTCCTTATATTGTGCTTTCATAATATGCTGGTCTTCCAGCACTTGTTTCAATTGTAATTACTTAACAGCTTGTGGCATGACCTGTATAGCATCTATCTGTCTCCCTCACTGAACTCCACCCTCCAATGAGCCATGCCAGTGCTGTTCACAGCTGCATCTTCACTGCCTGGCACAGTGTCTCACCCACAAGTAAGTACTCAATAAATATTTGATGAGTAAACCATGTGGGTGGGTATGTGAATAGGTAGATGAATCTGGAATTCAAATAGCTGATTTGAAGGCGGAATTTATTCTGAAAGGAAAGAAAAACATGAATTGAACGTCCATGCTAGCAGGGGGTGGTGAGTTCAGGCTTTGGAGTCAGCCTGGCTTAAGTCGTGCCCCATCTGTGTGACCTAAAGCAAGTCACTTTCCTTCTCTGAAACTCAGTTTCTTTCTCTGTAAAATGGAAACGATGGTATTTTTATCTCATTCAATCAAAGTGAGCATAAAGCAGCTAGCATTATATCACACAATAATAAACCCTCAATATATGACAATAATATAATAATAATAATAATAATAATGAAAACAGAGCTTTATTTTCTCACTTAATCCTGACAATAATAATCCTTCTTTGAGGATTATAATTCAATGTTTCCCAAACTTGCCTGGTTATAAGAATCACCTGGAGGGAACTTGGTAAAAATATAGATTCCCAAACTCTCATCCTGGACATTCTGACTCAATGGGACTGGAGTGAGCCCACTGGATGTCTCATAAGGCATTCCAGGTTACTCTTATGAGCAGTTTGAGAAACACAGCGGCTATGATTCCTCCTCACTTACTGATAAGGCCTGTGTTTCTTCCATGCACTTTAATATGCAGGAGAATCGTGTGGGGATTCTGATTCAGTAGGTTTGAGGTGGGGCCTGGGGTCCAGGAGTTCCCAGGTGATATGGAGGTGGCTGGCCTGAGGACTGCACTTGAGTGCAAAGGGCTAATTTGGAGAGGTAGCTCACTGGTCCTCAGCTGCACATGGGTGTCAGCTAAAAATGTTGATGCCTGGGTCCTGCCCCACAGATCCTGGTGTAATTAGTAGGGGGTGTGACCTCGGCATCGGAACGTTTAAAACCTCCCCAGATGATTCTATTGTATAGCAAGGTTTGAGATCCACTGGTTTCAGTAAAAGTCATATACAGTTGGAATTCACAGAGCTAATAAATGGCCAAGCCAGGATGTGACCCCATAACCAAGCCTCTTGTGAGAAGAGTATACAAAATAGTAACTGATAGTACTAGTTCTAATATTACCATTGCTTGAGGGAGGACTCCAAAAATAAGGCACAAAGAACTAGCATACGGCTGGGATCAAAATCCGGAACTTGCAAACCAGGAAGGGGCCAGGCCAGTAACTATACCCATAGCAGGGTATAGTCTAGGAGACAGCTCCCTGCTTTTATTCTTCCAGCTGTGGGCAGACAAAAGCAGACAAACATGGGTGTTTGTTACTTCCCTCTCTCACTGGCACGCCTCCAAATGGCATGAACAGCTGCTGACGACTGAACTCACCTCACACCCACACTTACTGCCTTTTGAAGACAGAGACAAAAACCAGGCTGCCCGGGCCTGATGTGAGAGAGGCACAATTGGAAGACCATGAGAAAACTGGAGCAGCCCCTAACTCAATTTCTTACCAATTATCCTGGTGAAATGTCTCCAAAGGGACAGACGATCACGGCCTGATTAACGAGAATGCCAGACCACCGGAGACAGACAAACATTCCAACCATAAAATTCATTGGGAAGACTCAAAGTGGGGAAGGGATGTCAAAGAAGACTGACTATAATTTCAGAAGCCATGAGAGGCACCACTTGACATGAATAATAAAAACAAAAGCTGTCATTCATGGAGGGCCTGCCATGTGCTAGGCTCTGTGCTAAGTACTCTCCACGCATTTTCTCATTTAATCCTCACCACCATCTACAAGTAGGAACTCTTGACCCCTCTGAATAGGTGAGGGGATTCTAGTTCACAAGCCCCAAGGTCACACAGCTATTAAGTGGCAGAGCTGGGTTTGAACCCCACCCTGGCTCTTCACCACTCTTCATTCTTAGTCTGTGTAGCTGAGCCTCATAGATCACTGCCTACTTTGGCCTTTAAACAAAGAAAGAAATATTCTTTTCTGACTATGCAGCATAACAATTATCCCCGCTGAGCCCAGCTGTTCCTCTGTACCCACATTCGTCTCTCCAAAGTGCCTCCTCTCCAGCTAGGAAAGGGACTGACTTTCACATGGCTGCAGGGCCCTGAAGAAAGAAACAAGTGAATGTACTAGGCTTTGAAGCATGCTAGCACCAGAGAAAGTGGCATTATTCTGAGCAGCTTGTCTTCGGTTTTCCATCAGAGCTTTCTGCTGTTTTAATTTGCCCTGGGGATCTGGAAAGACAAGCCCTGCGTTCCAAAGGCTTCAGGCAGAAACAACTACAGGTGTGGTCATTTAATTTCCCCTTTAAAATAAAAAAATAAAAAAGAGCAGTGACATTTGAACCAGCTGGCAGGCTTTTGTTCTAAAGAGCAGAATTGTTACTAGCTCTTATTTTGTCTCTGCCGCAGGGCATCCATGGTTCTATGTCCTCCACCAAGGTGATTCCCAGGATACAACATTCTCTACCTTCCCCGGCTGATCTCTGAAGCCTAAAAACCCTGTGACAGGAAGACAAAAGCTTTCCATCCATAATTAGAGACAAGATTTAAAAGCAGGCAGCCAGGAGAAAGGCAAGGGAAGGTCTTTCCAGCCAGCAATGACCTAAAATCATCACAAATCCTGAGCCCGCCCTTTAGGAACTCATAACTAGGAATGTCTTGGAGAGGGCAATGGTAAGCAAAAAGCTGGGAGCAGTTCTCAATTTTAGGGTTTTAGCTAGCTAACAAATCAGTGAGCAGAGAATTTGAATTGCCTTCTTTTTTTTTTAAACTTTGCAAGCTAATAAGGAACCCCTCTTCCCTCAAGTTCAGAGCTAGCTAACAAGCTAGTGAATAACTGGACTCCGTGGTAAATTTCAAGCTCTCGTTGGCTCAGATCCATCTTGGTTTGGAAAACCTTTAGCTAGCAAGTGTACAAGGAAATTGTTTAGGAGACCATCTTGATTTTTTACTCATTTTGGCTACAAAACCCAGACATTAATCTCTTCCCAGTTCTTTCCCTAGCTACCAAGGGTAACTTTTGTTTCTCACCTGGCTTGGGTTGCAAATTGGTCACATAATAGGAATAATAGCCAATCTTGATAGAGTGCTTACTGCTACCAGACACAGCTTGAAGGGTTTTATACATATGAACTCATTTGCTCCTTGCAATAGTTATATGAAGCAGGTACTATTTTTATCTCCAATTTACGTATAAGAGACCAAAACACAGGCATTGGGTAACTTGTCCAAGACACAGACAATAAGAGTCCAAGTCAGGATTTGAACCCAACCAGTCTGATTCTAGAGCCCACGTTCTTTTAAATTTTTAATTGTTAACATTTTATAGAAGGATAACAGGCATATAGGAAAGCGCACAAGTCATAAGTGTACAGCTCAAAGAATTTTCACAAAGTGAACATAACTCAGTATCGATGCTCAGTTTAAGAAGCAGAGCATGATCAGATCCCAGAAGTGCCCACCTGCTCAGTTCCAGGTCCCACTCCCACCCCCAGGTAACTAGTAACCGGGTTTTCTACTAAGATCCTTCTATCTTTGACCATTTTTTAACTTGATGTATTAATAAATCTAATCGTACAATATATAACCTTTTGTGCCTGCTTCCTCATGTTTGAGATTCACCCATGTAGTTGCCGCTCTATCCCATTCTGCTGGTTTATCCTTGAACCAATACCACACTGTCCTGATTGCTATAGCTTTATGATACATTTTCATATCTGATAGTAACAAAGCTATAGTGATGATTATCACAGCCTTGTTCTTCAGGATTGCTTTGGCTCTTCTTTTATTTCTTTTAAAGATTTTATTGGGGAATTGGGGGAAGGGGAACAGACAAGTTGCTGTCCTTTTGTCCTTCAGTCTAGTTGTGGAGGACGTTGCTTCACTGGCCCATGTTGGTATTATCATTGTGCTCTTACCGGGTGAGGCAGATCGCTCTCCAGCCTCTGGACGGCCACTCACGGAGGCTCTTGGCAGCTCACACCAGCTGCTGGCCGCTCACACTGGCTGCCGGCCACACACAGTAACTCATGGCAGCCCACTGCAGCCTACGCCGTCGCCGGCGACTGAGGGCAGCACAGCTCCAGGCCAAGCTGTTGTCCACCATCTTAGCTGTAGAGGGCAGTGTCACAGGCCCTCATGTGGGATCTGAACCGGGGTCCTGCTGCTCAGAGCTGGCGTCCCACGCCAACTCTTAACCAAAGCGCCACTCGGCTGGCCCTGCTTTGGCTCTTCTTAACTCTTTCCCAAGCTTGTCAATCTCCATCAAAATACCTGTGGGGATTTTTTTTAAATTAGAATTACATTAAAATTATGAGCAAGTTTGGTGCAAATTGCATTTTAACAATAGTAAATCTTCCAAATGAAATACCCCTTTATTTTTTGGATATTTTTAATTTCTCTAAATAATGTTTTGTAGGTCTTACACATTGTTGATTCAATTTATCCCTATGCATTTGAGGTCTCTTACACCATTATAAATAGATTTTTTAAAAATTTCACTCACATTGTGAGTGTTGCTAGTATTTAGAAATGAAATTATTGTTTTATACAGACCTTGCATCCAGTGATCTTGCTAAATTCACTTAATTTAATTGTTTTTGTGTAGATTCTTTTAGATGTTTAACATGTACAATCATAATATATATAAATGGTGATATATTTGTTGCTTCCTTTCCAATAACTATGCCTCTTATTAATCTCTCTTGCTTTGGAGCTCATTTCTGAGGCATTATGCTATAATCCAAATTGCTATGCAGAACACCAGAGCTCCCTGTAGAACTCACCTCCCTCCCAAGTCTGACATTCCTGGGATCCTCCAATATGTGTTTTTCATGTGTGTTCATTTATTGAATTAGGAATTCTTCCTGTCCCAAGGAACAAAAAAAGCTGACATTTGTGGCATAAACAAATAGCAGGTTGTTTTGTTTTGCCTGAGTCACCTAACATAGATTCTAAATAAATGGCTGCTACAGCTCCAGTTGTCAAATCCACATTTAAGGCAGAAAGGAAAGGGGCCAGAGCACCCAAGTTTATATCCTCAATACTTTTCCAAAAGTTCCCAGAACAGATTGTCCATTTGAGTGCATTGACCAGAATTAGATCATGTGGTCATTTCTAACTTCAAGGTAGCCTGGGAAAGTAGGGTATGGAATTGCTATAGTTCGCTTAGACCACATCCATAATCTGGGCCAGACACATTGCCTCTGAACACAATGGCAGTTCAATTAGCAAAGAAGAGGGAATGGTATTTGGGTAGGCAACTAGCAGTATCTACTACGTCTCAGTTAGACTTACCTCCACTATGAAAGGTTTCTGCCTGCTCCCTCTTGAATCCACTGGGTGTCCCTATGTCTCCTCTGGACAACAACATCTGCCACAGCTGAAGCCTACAGGTGGTCAAGCTACCCTGTGACGGAGCAGCCACGTAGGGTGAATGCTTCTCACCTCCTTTTGTGCTGCTCTGTTAGAATTGTCACACAGTAGTGTGACTCATGCTCAAAACATTCTAGAATTTTTAGTAAAACGTATCACTTACAATCCTCTACTTTGCAAGGACCTTGACACAAGTGTCTGGGGCTGAGCCCAGTGAGAACCACCACCCTGGCACACAGACCCCTCTGGGGACCAGAATTTACTAGTGAGTCAAACTGGTTATTCTGGGCACCCTCCCCGTGACCCTTAGGATGAGTTCTTTCCCAAGAGACACTGGTGTTCTAGTGAGCTGAGATTCTGATCTGAAGCCTCACTCAGGCTCCACCTGTGACCCTGGCTACACACATTAAGCTAAAAACTAGGAAAAATTTTCGTTTCAGAGCACTTTTGAATTTGGATGACAAAGCAGTATTGAATTTTTTTAGGCTAGCTAGCAAGTCAAGAAACCTGGGGTCTAGACCCAACCCTGGCCCTAATTGACTAATTAATCTTAGGTAATTTCACTCCCCTCTCTGGGCTTTGGTTTCCCCAACTGAAAACATAGAGAGTGGGACCAGATAACCTCTCTTCTTCAACCCAGCTCAACTCTTTTTAGAGCCCATAGCATGAAAATGTGCTAAGGGAATGCCCTAGTGGGCTCTCAGTATTTGTCAGTTTAGATTCCAAGTACCCTAGGAGGAGGTTCTAATATTATGCCCAAATTAAAAATGGAGACTGTGGGCCGGCCGAGTGGTGCGTTGGTTAAGAGCTGGATTGGGACGCCAGCTCTGAGCAGCAGGGCCCCGGTTCAGATCCCACATAAGGGCCAGTGACACTGCCCTCCTCAGCTAAGAGGGTGAACAACAGCTCAGCTTGGAGCTGGGCTGCTGTGAGTCGCCAGCGATGGCGTAAGCTACAGCCCTTGCTGCAGTGGGCTGCTGTAAGCTACCGTAAGTGGCTGGCAGCCAGCGTAAGCTACCAAGAGCCACCGTGAGTGGCCATCCAGAGACCGGCAGCCGATCTGCCTCATTCGGGAAGAGTGCAATGATAATACCAACATGGGCCAGTGAAGTGACGTCCTCCACAACTAGACTGAAGAACGAAAGGACTGCAACTTGTCTATTCCCCTTCCCCAATTCCCCAATAAAATCTTAAAAAAAAAAAAAAGGAGACTGTGAGTCACAAAAGTAAGGCAACTTTTCCAAAATGGCACAGTTAGTAAGCAGTGAACAGAATTTGAACTCAGGTCTGCCTCACTCTATCCCAGGCTCTAGATCACTACGACATGCAGCCTCTATCAATACTGGTCCAACACTGACTGAGAATGGGGCCTTAAAGCCACTGTGCAAAGCCTCAACTGCAGAGACAATATTATTGCTTTTGGGTGGAGTTGAATGAGCTCCCAGGTAAGGAGCAGGGCTGTCATCCACCTACCCGTCCTTCCTGTGCATGGTCTGCCCACATGATTACAATTTTCTGCTAAGCCTTCAACTTTTCTCTGCTTTCCCTACCATAAGCTTCTTATTTTATGATTTCAATAGAAATGATTTACTGGGAATTGTCATTCCACAAACTTTTCAGCCTGCTATAAAAATCAGATTGCCCACATCCATAGCTAAGTTGAATAGAGGCAGTAAGTGTACTCTTAGTTCTAAGAAGCAGAACTGAGATAGTAGGCAGTCCACCACACCTGGCACCTGTGTCATTCACGCAGTGGTGCCTCTCGGGGACTGCCACACGAGAGGTGCGTAAACCCACGTGTGTGCATTCTCTTCCCATAATCTCCATGGGAAGCTACATACATGCCAACAATTCCACCTCAGAAATTTTTGTGAGGGCTTATGTTGTATTTGTTGAGCTGCCTCAGTTTTCCCAATAGCTATCAACCCTTGGGCAAAATAACAAATGGGAGTACGTACTATTCAGTTTATTGACTGTTCTCTGAGCCATAGGCCAGGATTCCAAACTTCTGAACTCTCCACCAGGCACCGCTGAGGATTCCTGAGGGAGATTTGCATAAATCTAAGCAATACCCCTTCCTTATTACTCTGTTGTTTTCTATTCTAATAAGCTTGGAGGCCCCTGTGGGAGCAGCAAGGACTCCTTTTTCCCTTTTGCCTGAAGCTCTTAGCCAGTGCTTCTTAAAGCCTCAAAGTACCATTCCTTTTTCCAATTTATCATAGATTGATAATTTTATAAAATACAATAAAAGTGAATCACTAGAAAAAAAGAAAAAAAAACATACAAAATAAAAGCCTGAATGTTTTATTATTAGATTCAACAGACTCAATAAATTCAATAGATTCAATTGACTTTAATAGATTCAATAAAATTACTCTGTCAAATTGCTATACAAATTTCTAAACACTCTCAAATTCCTACCTTGTCGCACACCATTCCAGACAGCTTACGGATCAGTCCTGGATCCATGGACCACAATGGAATAGCACTTTGCTAGACCACTAAGGGACAAACATGTGGCATACGTGTCACCAGTTCCCTATTCTACAACCACAGCAGACATTGATTACTAACTGATCACAACACGCATTCTTTTTTTTTTAATTTTAATTTTATTTATTTTATTAAATTTACTGGGCTAACATTGGTTAATAGCATTATATAAATTTCAGGTGTACAACTTTTTAATCCAACATCTGCATATTCTATGGACAACACTCATTCTTGACTGCAGCCCCAGATTGCTTTTCAGCACATTCATGTGCCCCCCCAAATAAGGTCAGGTATGCCAAACAAAAACTATTTGCTATCCTTGGTTCCCTTTTTCCAGCCCCACATTCTGATCCTGGCTTTTTTATTTATTCTGTGTAGAGCTCCTGCCCCAAGCCCTTCACTCCCCTCTCTTTCACCCTCTCTAGCATAGACAGGCCTCCCAGGAGGCCAGAGCCTGCCTGTTGGGGAGGCAGCCCCAGCACCGGATTTATTGGAGGGAAGAAAGAAAAGTGCAATCATGAAATTTCAAGGAGAGAAAAGACCAAGAGAATTTCCCACCCCAACAAGTCCTATTTATGATCTCTTTACACCTCCCCCTGTAAGTATGGCCTAATCATGTGCTTTGAATCTTTTACTAGAGATACCATCTGTGGAGCACCTGCAGGGTATCAGACCTTACTTTAGATGACTATTTTTGCTATCTCAATTCACCATATAACACCCCGATGAAATAGCCTTTACTATATGCCCATTTTAACAGAGGATGAAACTCAGAGAGGGAAAGCGACTGCTCAAGGTCATGCAGCTGTGATAGAGCTTGGAGTCACTTCTCTGTCATGTCCTTCCAGACCCAGCTTTGGAGTTGGGGCAGACAAGCTTGAGCTCCCTCTAAAGGTGACATTTATGCAATCCACGGTTGCAATCTTCTCCAAACGGTACTGCCAGGCAGGAGAGGCCGTACTTCCTCTCCTCACCCCCAGATGGCAACGGAGGGCAGAACCAAGGCTCAGCCCCAAACTCAGCCTTTTATCTTAAAGATTATTCATTGACGTGTGCTGAGGAATTATAATGTCCACTCCCTTAGTCCATGGGTGTTGCTAGGGCAGTTAATTGGACATTATTCATTTGCTTCTCTGGGTCCTGGAATCTTGACATTTTAAGGTGGGAGGCTACAGAGTGTCCAACCAAAAATACTGATGGAATGAGTCAGTATTTTATCAAAACCGTTGGCTAGAGAATTCACCCATCTGGCCTCAGCAATCTGGCCTCCTAGACAACTGCGGAAATAAATAAAACCAAATAAGAAAATGAGAATAACAACTGCTACTATTTATTGAGTTCCATATGCTGAGCACCAGGATAAGCATAAGAATATATATGTGTGTGTATTCCTAAACTCCAAATAACAGTCTTGTATTTCTTCAGTGAAGAGGAAATTTTCATACTTTGAGAGAGTGATTTTTCACAAGACCTAAAGTCATTTGGTATAGAGGCAGATGGATAAGGTAAGCAATGGAACTGAATCACAGCTCTATTTGACCCAAATGAAATGATGACTATAGAGTAATAAGATCAATTTTCTATTGTCTCAGAAGTTAGCTCTTAAGACTGCTAAATAGGGGTCCCTGGAAGATTTTGAATAGTGGTAGGCCTTCAAAAGAATATTTATAGTCAAGGTGACTTTTGTTTCCCTTTGCAATAAAAAGCAGCATTTATTTATTTTCTGATACTGCAAAGGCCATTCATCTTTACTGTAGAAAGTAGAAAATAGAAAAGATCAAAAACAAAAACATAAATTACTTGTAATTGTCTGTCATTGTTTTTGTTTCCAATTTTGTTGCCATTAAACTCACGGTGCAATGAATATTCTTGTACTTACATATTTTTGTGCACCCCTGATTGTTTCCTTAATACAAATTTCTAGAAGTAGAATTTCTGGACCAAGTGTATATAAATTTTTTTAAAAACTTAAAAAATTCATTGCCAAGTTGGTAAGTAAAAAATGTTATCTTATTTGAATGCTTTGATTATTAATAAGATGTAACTTTTTATAGATTTATTTGTTATCTGCATTTGTTCTTTTATAGGTTGCCTGTTTATGACTTTAGCTTATTTTTATATTGAAGTATTTCTCTTGTTTTTTTAAAGGAATGTTTATATACTAAAGAAGCCAACCCTTTGATGTCCTATACTTTACTTTCCCTAGTTTATTATTTGCCTTTTAATCTTTAATGATTTTTTAATTATTTTTTTACTTTTATGTAATCAGATATATAGATCTCTTCCTATATGGTATCTGTCTTTGCTTGTATACTTTAAAAGGACTTTGCTACATGGAGATAAATACTCAGTAAGGCAACTGCTTTGCAGAGAACATGTTTTGGATATATAAACATGGATATGTTGTTTTTAAAGTCTTAATGGTTTATAGTCACAGTTTTTAATGTATTCATTCAATCTTTTTTTTTTTCAGCTGACATCCATGAGTACCTCTATTTTTGCCAGGCTCTCTGCCAATAGTTGGGAGTGCAGTGATGAATATTTTAAGAGCTCAGAGATCACCCTGACTTCACTCTACTTTGCCCAGTGCCTAACTTGGCAATCCAGAAAGTAGCAGGAAGAAGAAAAATGGTGTCACTCTCCTCAGTCTCTCTCCTTGACCTCAGCCTGTCCCATACATTTCTGCACTTTATGGAGTTCTCATCTAGGTCTTCTTTTCCTCTCACTCCCTGGGTGATCACCTCTAATGATTGTGAGAGTATGAGGACCCCCATATCACCCTCCTGAGCATCAGAGCTATATATGCTACCTCCATCCCTACTCGTGGGTCTCACAGACACTTCAAACTCAACATATCCCAAATGGAGCTCATCACCATACACACAAAACGTACCTCCCTTGTTCAGCTCAATAAATGGTCCCACCCAAGGGTCAAGCCAGCAACCTAGGGGTCACTCTTTATTCCTAGCTCTCTGTTGCCTCTGGCATCTAACCAATCACCAATTCTAACATTCTATCTCCTAACATATTTCATCTCCATCCCCTTTTTTCCAAACCCAGCACCATGACCTTACTCTGGGCCCTCTCATCTTACACCTGGATTACTGCCCCAGCCTCCTAACTGAACTCCACGCTGCCTACCTAGTCCTCTTCCAACCCATCTTCCACACAGCAGCCAGAGTGATCATTCTAAAGAGCAACTCTGACCATGTCACGTCCCTCCTTCAGCTGGTCCTCACCGGCCTCAGGAAAAAGTCTGTGCTCCTTAGCCTGCCCTACAAGACCCTCTGTGACGTGGTCCCTGCCAATCTCTCAAAATTCACCTATCGTAATCCTTGCACATCCCTCCCTCTTCATTCCAACTGCATAAACTACTTGCAAATCTCTGAATGTACTAAGCTTTCTCTTTCCTCCAGGGCTTTTCAAAAGCTGTTTTTCAAAAGCTGTTTTCCTCCCACATATTTGGCTCTCTAAGTCCCATTTATCTACAGGGCTCAGTTTAGATATAATTTCCTCCAGGAAACCTTGTTTGAAACCCACCCGTATGTCCAACGACTTGATTAAGTGTTCCTCCCCTCTTATCCCACAGTTTCCCTTCTCACTTTTCTCAAATATTGTATCACAATTGCTTTCTTACTTGCTTGTCTTCATCTTTATACTGTGCATAGCAGCACAGGTTACACACTGCACAACTCACAAGAGACAGTGATGTATAGAGTGGGCCCTGAATTTACGCAGTGCACACCCTACATAACTGTACCTGGAAGCTTACCTATGACCCCCCTGAGAAGCAGGAGGCCTTATCTTGTTCACTTTCATGAAACACATTTGCTCAGAAAATCACTGTTGAATGTATGGATGGGTAGATGGATAATGAATGGGTTGATGAATGAATAAATGGCTACAAAACTTGCTCCTCGATCTCCATATCTGCGGGCCAGTGAAAGCCCACACCACTCATTATCCTTGTCATTTACCATCTGCCCTGCTCACCTCTAATCAATTCACCACCTCACCTGGCTTCCAAGGCAGTACCTTATTTATAGAGGCCAGTCTTTATGTTGCTTAAAATCAAGACTTATTTCTCTTTAGTTGCTGCCCTAATTCCAAGGAGTTTCCTGAGGTTTAATCAGGAATGACTGATGCTCGAGGATTATGTGGGTTTTCATCTCTGACATTATGAAAAGTTAACCAGACTCTCTGCTGTGTTTCCTAGGGCACAGAAGATTTGAAGAGAAAACAACTGAAATCTTCCTTCCCTCCCCTACACCTTCCCTTTTTTTCCCACTGTTTAAAGACAAGTTGCCTTTGAAAAATTACAGAAGTTTTTTTTTTCTGTACCTAAAGAAGAAAAAAAAGAGTTTATGAGAATTATAGCCAAGGAATTGTGCCTAGGAAACATGTGAAGATATCCTATGCAGATACTCCATGTGATAGAAATCAGATTCAACAGGCCAAATATCATATAATTCCATTTACATGACATTCTTACAAAGGCAAAACTATAAGATCTAAAAACAGATTAGTAGTTGCCAGGGGTTGAAGGGTTGGTGAATTTGGGGGTGGGTGGGTGAGGAAAGAATAGAAGTGTTGTAAATATATATATATATATATATATATATATATATATATATTTTTTTTAAGATTTTATTGGAGAATTGGGGAATGGAACAGTGTTGGGGAATTGGAGAAGGGGAACATTGTGTTTTTCCAGGACCCATCAGCTCCAGGTCAGGTTGTTGTCCTTCAATCTTAGTTGTGGGGGGTGCAAGCTCAGCTCCAAGTCCAGTCGCAGCTTTCAATCTAGTTGTGGGGGGTGGGGGCTGGTGTTAAACCGGCAACCTTGTTGCTAAAAACACCCGCTTTCACCAGCTCAGCAGCAGCTCAGCTTGGGCACAGCTCATTGGCCCATGTGGGAATCCGACCCGTGACCCTGTTGCTCAGAGCTCGTGCTCTTAACCAACTGTACCACCCGGCCACCCCAAGTGTTCTATATCTTGATTGTGGAAGTGGTTACACAACTGTATGCATCTGTCAAAACCTGTAGAACTGTACACTTGAAGAATTTTACTATATGTAAATTCTACTTTAGTTTTTAAAAATGAAAAAGTTGTACCATGCATAAATCATTAACAATAATGTAAATGTGAAGAATGCAGAAGGTAATGTATGATGAATTCAATCCTGTTCATTTTTATTCATTTTCTACTTCTGGAAATCCACTGAGAACATCATTTTTTCTCACCCTTTTGATTACCCTTTCTTTACCCATCCCTTTCTCAAACTAAAACAGACTTGGGTTTGAAATTTGTGTTGCTATTTCCGAGCAGATGAATCCTGGATAAATCACTCCACCTCTACGAGCTTTGGTTTCTGGGTTTCCTTTTCCGTAGACCAGGGAAAATCGTATTCATCTTCAAGGGGTTTCCTGAGAGTGCTAAAAAAGATGAAAGTGAAGGCAGACACAGCCTCCTGGGAAAACCTGTATGATAGGTATAGTGCCATTTTACTTGCCCATCCATCCCATCCATCATCTACTGATCATTGAGGGATTAAAAGGAAAGAAGAACTGGGAAATTCACGTTGTTAAGGGTCTACTGGTGTCATGGCAAACACTTTCATTTAAAGTTTCTCACCCCACAATAAAATTCAGATTCAGAAATATCAGGATGCATAACCAGGGAAAGGAGTCAGCAAGATGCAAATTTTTCTGAGTTCACCCACTCCTTCCCCAGGTGTCAGAAATTCTGTTTTTCAAATGTTATTTCCTTTAAACCTCAGAACAATCCTACGAGGCACATAGTCGTATCTTCATTTTATAGTTGTGGGAACTTAGGGGTTGTCCCTGGCCCAAGAACACATGAGCTGGTAAGTGATTTACTTCTACAGCTCCAGTGCAGCTCTTGTTACTGTTAACTGGTCCAGGTCAAGCTGCCAAGCACAGCATACATCCTCCTTTACCAAGTGAAGACCCTGGCTATGTGTGATGCAGTGTATAGCCGGCACACACAAGAGGAGATGCTATCATTGCCCTGAGGGATAGGAGGCGCCTGGGGTTTAAAAGCATCCTGGCAAGTAAAGAGTCTTCATGGTGTGTGGGTTTCTCCAACACTCATAGTGTGGCTTTGAACCTATTACTTCCACCTTCTGAACCCCAGTTCTCTCCTCTGTTAAATGGGGTTCATTACAAATACATGTTGGGGCTGTGATGGGGATTTAATGAGATACATACGTGAAAGCACCTAGCACAGGGATGGTCTCTTCCTGTTCTCAATACCTGCCCCCGCAAGACTCAAATCCACCTGTGAGCACGTGGTCATATTTATGGCTTGTTCATGTAAAATGAGGGGGGGGGAGCTCAAATCAGCAGCACCCATTGAGGTGGTGAGAATGGAATGAAATCATCTTAGCACCTGCCCATTTCAGGTTGGAGACTTGAGAGAAAAAATACAAGGAGGTAAGTTTATGGGGTTACATGTTACATGTGGATATTGGGCACTTGGATCAAGGCCAAAACCCTGTATTCTGGAAAGAATAGGAATGTCTCTGGCTGTGGAAAGGGGAGTTGTTGATATAGTTACCCTATGCCTCAGATAATGGACAGGGACTGAGTCAAGCCTTGGGGCACAGGTGGGCATTATTCCCAGGGGACCCTGCTGGGTACTCTCCACCAGCAAGAGGGCAGCAAAGCCCTTAAAAGAGAAGTGGGAACTCCACAAACTGATTTCCCAAATGCTTCTGGTTGCAGGTGAGGGACAGTGTTTGCACAGGTGGACGCTGGATGGTGAGCAGAAGTTGGCCCATCCCCTGTCCTTTCATGCCCATATCCACAAGCTCTCTACCTCCTGATGTCCTCTCTGGCTTGCTCCTTCTCCCCTCTAACATGAAGAATCATTCTGTAGTTTTGAGGACAAGAGGGCCTTGATTTGAGTCCTCAATTTTTTTCCAAAATGCATTGAATAAACTCTGAGTCCTTTCATTCCCTTGAAAGTCTAGGCCTTGGGAACTCAAAAGCCAAAGTAGCACCCTTTCCTTGGCCAATACATCCCTTCCCTGGAATAATCTGTCCCAGAATAATCTAGCCCAGTGGTTCTCAAAGTGACTAGCAGTGACTGTATCACCTGGAAACTTGTTACAAGTGCAAGTTCTTAGGCCACACCCCAGTCCTACTGAGTCAGAAACAGGGTGTTTTAACTAGCCCTGCAGGTAATTCTGACATAAGATACAGTTTGAAAATTATTGCTAAGCTAATGACTGAATGGTGAGGTGAGGTATGTGGGGAAAGTGTTGAGGAAAAATTGAAAATGCTAAAGGAAACCAAAGCAGTTATTATTTTAAATATACTCTCTTCTTAAAATAACAATTAATATTGTAGTTAAAGTATTTGCCTTCTTGTGTTGTACCATGCACTAAACCAAGCACATTACCTGCATTGCTCACAAGCACCTTGTGAGGTAGGCACTTTATAATTTCCATTTCCCAGATGAGGAAACTAAGACTTGGAGAGATTAGGAATTTGCCTTTGGTTATGCAGGAAACAGTAGGGTCAAGATTGAGATCTTGAAAATCTGATTTAAGAAGCTTCATTTTAGCAGTAACTTAAAATCAGATTACAAAAGAGTCAATAGTGGGGTGACTGGTTAGCTCAGTTGGTTAGAGCATGGTGCTGATAACACCAAGGTTGCTGGTTTGATCCCCACATGGGCCACTTTGAGCTGTGCCCTCCCTAAAAGAGTCAACTATGCCATTGTAGCATGAAAGCAGTGTGCAACCAATGACCATGGCTGTTCTTCAATAAAAATTTTTTTAAATTATTTTTTAAAAAAACCTCAATAGTATGGAAAGTATCATTAAAGATAACTTTCACACACCTGAAGTACCTGGCTCAGGTGACCAAGAAGACTGCACCACTGAGCCTTACAGCACATCTACTATATAAGGCCACTCTACTAAGATGAGAAGGCATAGCAGCCCTAACTAATACATAGAAACAAACACAGGTAGGCAACCAAAATGGAGAGAAAAATAAGCACATCCCAAATAAAAGAACAGAACAAAGCTCCAGGAAAAAAAAAACTAAACTAAATGGAGACAAGCAAATCTACCAGATGCAGAGCTCAAAACACTGATTATAAGGATGCTCAATGATCTCAGGGAGAACTTCAACAAGGAGATAGGAAACATAAAAATGGAGATAGAAAACATAAAAAAGAACCAGTCAGAAATAAAGAATACAATAACTAAAATAAAGAATATATATATTAGAGGGAATCAACAGTAGATTACATAAAGCAGAGGAACAAATCAGCAATTTAGAAGATAAGATAGCAAAAAACATCTAATCAGAACAGGAAAAAAAAATCCAAAAAAATGAGGTAGTTTGAGCCTGTGGGACAAAATCAAGCATACCAACATTCACATCATAGGAGTACCAGAAGGAGAAGAGAGAGGGCAAGGAATTGAAAACCTATTTGAAGAAATAATGACAGGAAACTTCCCTAACCTGGTGAAGGAAATAGACATACAAGCTCAGGAAGCACAGAGAGTCCCAAACAAGATGAACCCAAAGAGGCCCACACCAAGACACATCATAGTTAAAATGCCAAATGTTAAAGACAAAGAAAGGATCTTAAAAGCAATAGGAGAAAAGCAGTTAGTTACTTATAAGGGAACTCCCAATAGACTGTTAGCTGATTTCTTAACAGAAACTTTGCAGAAGGGATTGGCACAAAATATTCAGTGTGATGAAAAGCGAGGACCTACAAACCACAGATTATGCTGCCCAGCAAAGCTATCATTTAGAATCGAAGGACACCTTCCCAGACAAGAAAAAGCTAAAGGAATTCATCACCACCAAACCAGAATTACAAGGAATCTTAGGGGAACTATTTTAACATGAAAAAAATATATATGAATAATAAAATGGCAATAACTACATATCTATTAATAATTACTTTAAATGTAAATGGATTAAATGTCCAATCAAAATATAGGGTGGCTGAATTGATATGAAAACAGGATGCTTACATATACTGTCTATAAGAGACTCACTTCAGGTCAAAAGACACACACAGACTGAAAATAAAGGGATGAAAAAAGGTATTTAATGAAAATGGAAATGAAAGAAAAAAAGCTGGAGTAGCAATACTTATATCAGACAAAATAGACTTTAAAACAAAGGCTAGGGCTGGCCAAGTGGCTCAGTTGGTTAGAGCGTAAGCTCTGAGCAACAGGGTTGCCCGTTGGATTCCCACATGGGCCAGTGAACTGCGCCCCTAGCTGCGTGAGCTTGAGCTGAGCTGCCACTGAGCTGGTGAGAGCGCGTGCTCTTAGCAGCAAGGTTGCCAGTTCCACTTCAATCACTAAGGTTGAACATAGCACCTTGAGCTGAGCAGCAGTGAGCTCCTGACAGGCCAGGTGACTCAGTGTGCAACAAGGCTGCCGGTCCGACTCCTGCATGGGATGGTGGACTACGCCCCACCGCAACTAGATTGAAAGCGGTGACTGGACTTAGAGCTGAACTTGTGCCCTCCACAACTAAGATTCAAGGACAATAACTTGACTTGGAGCTGATGGGTCCCAGAAAAACACAATGTTCCCCTTCCCTAATTCCCCAACACTGTTCCTCTCCCCAATTTCCCAACACTGTTCTTCTCCCCAATTTCCCAATAAAAAAAATCTTAAAAAAAAAAAGGCTATAAGAAGAGACAAAGAAGGACCCAGTAATCCCACTTCTGGGTATTTATCCAAAGAAACCCAAACGCCACTTCAAGGTGGCATGTGCATTCATATGTTCATTGCAGCATTGTTTACAATGGCCAAGATGTGGAGGCAGCCTGGGTGTCCATTAATAGATGAATGGATAAAAAGTAGCTGGTACATATACACAATGGAATATTGCTTGGCCAGTGAAGGGAATGGGTGCTTGTCCTCTGTGGTGACCTGGATGGACCTGGAGGGTATTGTGCTGAGTGAAGTATGTCAGAAAGAGAAAGACAGATGCAATGTGATTTTGCTTACATGTGGAGTCTAAAGAACAAAATAAATAAACAACAAAACAGAAACCAATAAATAAATAAACTTTTATTTTCTTCTTTCTGTTTTTCTGTATTTTCCACATTGCTTCACAAACATGTGTTGCTTTTTAATCAGAAAAAATAAGTTGCTATTTAAAAAAACAATCTGTAGGGCCGGCCGAGTGGCGCATTGGTTAAGAGATGGCTTGGGACACCAGCTCTGAGCAGCAGGGCCCCAGTTCGGATCCTACATGTGAGCCAGTGACGCTGCGCCCTCTACAGCTAAGATGGTGAACAACAGCTCGACCTGGAGCTGGGCTGCTGTGAGTTGCTGGCAATGGCGTAGGCTACAGTGGGGCTGCAGTGGGCTGCCGTGAGCTACCGTGAGTGGCCAACAGCCGACTGAGCTTCCGTGAGCTGTCGTGAGCCGCCGTGAGCGGCCGTCCAATGTCCCGGTGACAGATCTGCCTCACCTGATAAGAGCACAATGATAACACCAACATGGGCCAGTGAAGCGATGTCCTCTACAACTAGACTGAAGAACAAAAGGACAGCAACTTGTCTGTTCCCCTTCCCTGATTCCCCAACACTGTTCCTCTCCCCCAATTCTCCAGTAAAATCTTAAAGAAAAAAAAATCTGTACATTATGGTCTCATACTGGTAAAATAAAACCTATAGAATGTATAATTATATATAAATGTGCATATATATTTTACATAAATATGTTAGATATATCAACACTTATTCACAAGAGAAAAGACTAAGAGTCTCAGCATCAAAGTGTTACAATGATTATCTCTGTGTGGCAGGGATCCTAAATGATTGTAATTTTCTTCTATTTGCTGCTCAGTATTCTTGTATATCTTGTATAAGAAACATAAATTACTTTTGTAATCAGAAAAAAAATATTTTAAAAATCCGAGGCTTTCTGACTCCAACACCAGGATTCTCTCATAGCAAACTGTCAGTGCCTTTTTTAAAGTCCTTTTTCTCTAGGTTTTCCCAATAAGCCAGCCTTGGTTTCTGTCACATGTTGTGACTAAGCACCCATCCCACTCCATATCACCCAAGAAAGAATCAAGCTTTCCAACAAGGAGCCTCCCGCAAAGCTGCCAGATGATGTCTCTGATTCAGATTTTGCCTGCAATCTTGTCGTTCTAAATACAGACTAGAAACACACTTTGCCTTTCACGAGATAATAGTTGAGCTCTAGCTAATTATGGTATGCTCCTCTGTGGATTTTTGACTCTAAGTACATGTGAGGCAATGTCCCCTCCTGTTCTTAAAGGATTATGGAATCACAGACCTAGGTTCAAATTTTGGCTATTTCCATTTCTTACCAACTCTAGAGACCTTGGGCAAAATACTTCACTGGGCTTTAGTTTCCTTCTCTCTAAAATTAGAGAAAGTAATGAATGCCTTTCAAGGTTGTTATGAGGAACCAATGAGAAAATTCATGTGAAATTTCTGGTATACAACCAAAAGAATGGAAAGCAGGGACTCAAGCAGATATTTATACACCCATGTTCATAGTAGCATTATTCGCAAGGGCCAAAAGGTGAAAGGAAGCAATCCAAGTGTCCATTGACAGAGGAATGGATAAACACAGTGTGATCTATACATACAGTGAAATATTATTCAGCCTTAAAAAAGAAGGAAGTTCTAACACATGCTTCAAAATGGATGAAACTTGAGGATATTATGATAAGTGAAAAAAAGCCAGTCACAAAAGGACAAATATTGATTCCACTTATTTAATGTACTTAGAATAGTCAAACTCGTAGAGACGAAAGTAGCATGGTGGTTTCCAGGGGCTGGGGGGCGTTGGGTATTATTTTTAATGGATACAGAGTTTCAGTTTGGGAAGATGAAAGAGTTCTGGAGGTGGGTGGTGGTGATGATGGCACAACAGTGTGAATGGGCTTAATGCCACTGAACACACTTTAAAATGGTAAATGTTATGTTACGTATATTTACCACAACAATAAAAAAAAGAATGTTTACCATTGCCTATGCTTACCATTTTGTTTAAAAAAAAATAGCATGTGAATCTTTACAGATCAGAACAGTATTAAAGTCACTGATACTAAATTTGGAGGCACTGGGAGGCCATGCACCTCCTTGGACCTGGTGGCTGCATCTTAAAAATGAGGTGGGTACAAAAAAATGTAAAATATCTCATTCATAATTTTTATATTGATTAAAATAGAAATAATATTATTCTGGATATACTGGATTAAATAAAAATTATCATTAACATTAAAAAATTGAGGTGGATAAAACTAGATCAGTGCTACACCCAGCTTGAGGTCTCTGGAACTCTGTGGGCTTCAAAGTTAAGAAAAAAATATCCTTGGGCTGGCCAGGTGGCACAGTTGGTTAGGAACACGAGCTCTGAGCAACAGAGTCGCTGATTCAATTCCCACATAGGCCAGTAAGCTGCGCCCGAGCTGAGCTGCCACTGAGCTCCCAATGGGTAACCGGATGGCTCGGCTAGTGAGAGCGTGTGCTCTTAACAACAAGTTTGCTGGTTCGACTCTCACATGGGATGGTGGGCTGTGCGCACCTGCAACTAGATTGAAAGCGGCAACTGGACTTGGAGCTGAGCTTGCACCCTCCACAAAGATTGAAGGACAACAACTTGACTTGGAGCTGATGGGTCCTGGTGAAACACAATGTTCCCCTTCCCCAATTCCCCAACACTGTTCCCCTTCCCCAATTCCCCAACACTGTTCCCCTTCCCCAATTCCCAACACTGTTCCCTTCCCCAATTCCCCAATAAAATATTTAAAAAAAGAAAAGAAATCCTTGGTTACTGTCAATATTTCCAAATAAACCCTAATAAAATTAGTCTTTTATCTTCCAAAAGCCCGCCCAGAGCAATTAAAAAAAAAATCAGGCTTCTCTCTTTCCTGCAGACTGGAATTATAGGACTTCAGGGTGGACTTAAAGGTTATTAGTTATTTTTATAGAGGAAGGACAGACAAGTTCAAGTTGCTTATGAAACAGCTGCTACTGGTACGGGGGAGAGGCCTGTCACCATGGAGGCTAACTGGAGAAGTACTTCGGAACCTGCAAAGGCACAGCAGTTTGAACATGGACCACACTACCTGCAGCTGGAGAAGGAAGAAAGGTTGTCACACTTGAATGGGCACAGGTGCCTGCAGTAGGCAAAAACATCACCCCAGTTGAAGCAGTAGTTCCTTCAGGTTCTATGACAACTGGAATCAGGCCCAGCAGCTGCAGGAGAGAAGGAACATGGCAACTGAGAAGAGCAGAGAGAGAGCCATTCGTGACACTATTGATTCCTTAAGTTAGTGGTTCTCAAAATGTAGCCGGCATCAGAGTCACCTGGGGAGCTTGTTAAAGCTCAGAGTGCTGGGTTCTGTCCCCTAGATATTTCGTTTCAATAGGCCTGGGGTCAGGACCAAAGAATTTCTATCTAACAAGGTGTTAGGCGGTGTGCCAAAGCTGCTGGTCTGAGGACCACATTTTGAAAACAACGGATAGGCTATGCTATGCTACAGTAATAAATAAACCCCCAGATCGCAGTAGCTTAAGAGCATAAAAGTTAATTTCTTGCTCACATCTCAATTCAATGCAGCTTGGATGGCCCTCCCCTATATTGTACCTATGCCAACTTTACTGCGGAAGAGAAAGAGTCCCAGGGAAATGCGTGAAAGGTTTTTAAGGGCAATGCCTGGAAGAGGTTTACATTACCCTGCCTGCCTCCCATTGGCCAGATCTCAATCATAAGACCTCAACCTAACTGGGAAATGTAGTGACTTTCCAGGGTGTCCAGAAAGAAGGAAGCTGTGTGGTAAACACACAACATTATCTCTGCCATCAACCCAATATTCCTCGCTTCCTCCTTACTAGCAGATTATTTTTTGTAATGTATTTTTAAAGTATATTTGATATACAGGGCCGGCCAAGTGGCTCGTTGGTTAAGAGTCGGCTTGGGAGTGTGAGCTCTGAGCAGCAGGGCTGCTGGTTCGAATCCGACATGAGGGCCAGTGACACTGCCCTCTAGAGCTAAGATGGTGAACAACAGCTCAACCTGGAGCTGGGCTGCTGTGAGTCACCCGCGACGGCGTAAGCTGCAGTGGAGCTGCAGTGGGCTGCCGTGAGCTACCGTGAGTGGCCGGCAGCCAGTGTGAGCAGCCAACAGCTGGCATGAGCTGCGGTGAGCCGCCATGAGTGGCTGTCCAATGGCCGGAGACCGACTGCCTCAGCCGGGAAGAGTGCAATGATCACAGTACCAACATGGGCCAGTGAAGCGACATCCTCCACAACTAGACTGAAGAACAAAAAACCCAGCAACTTATCTGTTTCCCTTCCCTGATTCCCCAATGCTGTTCCCTTCCCCCAATCCCCAAATAAAATATTTTTTTAAAAATTAGATGGTATTAAAAAAAGAAAGTATATTTGACATATAAATCTTGGCTTCATCATTTTCTGTATAGATTTAAAGACATTTCCTTAGTCTATCAGGGCCTAAATTTCATCATCTAAATAATATCAGAGTGGCTTTTGTTCTGGGTAAGATAAACATACTCTGTCCTCTTTTACCCAATGAGTGCAGTTATAAAACCTAGACGTGATGCTTGGAGTAGATATTTGAGGTCTATGAAAAGTCAATACTAGCAGTTGAAATAGAAAAAAAGCCTAGAATCCCAAATACTACTAAACTGAAATAGTGTTACCACATTTTTTTTCACTCCATTTTCTCCCAGCCTAGATGCAACACAACCCCAACCAGAAGTGGACATACACATGGACAGAGAGAAGTGCTCTAGTTATAGCTCTAGGTGCAAAATAAGGGTGTCCTGATGCTCAGAGGAAATGGGAGACATCCTTTTTCTTCCTTTTCCGCCCCCCCTCTTCTCGGCTCTTGTGCACTAGTCCCCCAGCAATTATGTACTAGCGGCAATAATTGCAGTGGCAACCGGGACTCATGGGAGCCTCACACTCTGAGAAAAGGGGAAACTTTCTCTCCGATAAGAGGAGCTTTAGTCCCAAAAGGAAGGGCCAAACCTGTTTATTTTTCTCTTTCTTGACCCCAGATGTGGGTGTACTCATTGGGAATGAGCAGCTGAGCAAAATAGATAAATCCCCAGCTTTCTGGCAAAGGGCCAGAGAATATTTAAAGTGTTGAAAGAAACTACAAAAGAAATTTAAATAAATGGAGAGGCTGACATACTATGTTCATGAATCAGAAGACCCAACATAGTAAAAAAATAAATTCTCCCCATGTTGATCTATAGATTTTACATAATTCCGATAAAAATCCCAGTGGGATTTTTGCAAATATAGACAAGCTGATTCTAAAAACATAGGGAAAGGCTAAGGAACTAGAATACAAAACAACTTTGAAAAAGAAGAACAAAATTTAAGGAATCATGCTACCCAATTGTAAAACATTGTAAATCTCCATTAATCAAGGCTATGTGACATATAGAGCAATGGAACAGAATAGAGAGTCCAGAAAAACACCCACATAAAATATAACCAATTGATTTTTCACAAAAGTGCAGAGACAATTCAATGGAGAAATGGCAATCTTTTTCAATAATTGGTGCTGAGAAAATTATACATCCATAGGTAAAAACAATGAACCTTGACTTAAACTGCACAACTTTTATAGCAATTAATTCAAAATGAATCCTAGATCTAATTGTAAAACCTAAAATTATAAAGCTGTAAGAAGGAAGTATGGCAGAAAAATCTTTGTGCTCTGGGGTTTGGAAAAGATTTATAAGACATGACACCAAAATCATGATCCTTAAAATAAAAGTTTATCCCCTGTTGATAAATTGGACTCAATGAAAATTAAAACTTTTGCTCTATGACAGACATTGTCAAGAGAATTAAAAGATTAGCTAAAGTAGGAGAAAGTATTTGCAAATCACATGTCCGACAAAAAACTTGTATCCAGAATATATAAAGAACTCTCAAAACTCAACAGCAAGAAAACACACCATTCAACAACAACAACAACAACAAAAATGAACCAAAGATTTGAACACACACTTCAACAAAGTGGATATACAGATGATGAATAAGCACACAAAAAGATGTTTTGGGGCTCAAGGAACTGTTCCATACCCTGATTGTAGTGGCATTTACATGAACCTATTACATGAACTGTGTTAAAATTCACAGAACTATACATCAACAAAAAGTTTAAAAATCATGATAATTTAAAAAATTAAATTAAAAGAAAAAAATAACATCATAAGAGAACTGTCAAAAAAAAAAGAGTACTGTCCTCATAGGTCTTTGGTATTTCATACGTGGAAGTACTAACAAAGAGATATTTATGCACTAGCTGTGGTATTTCTTCCTCAATCACTTCCATCCATGAAGAGGCCCAGATGATGCCTAAAGAAGTGAGACGCCAGGTGAAAGGGTCAGATGCTCAGATCCTGGAGATTTGGAGAGTGTCATTCTAAACAAGAAGGTTGTTCGGAGAGTTTTGCCAGTTTTGAGTCCTCAGAATCAGAAGCATAGATATACTTGGGTTTTTACAGCCATAAGCTGTAACAGTAATTCATGTGTCAGGAAGCTCCTCAATGTCTCTCTTAGGTTATGGGATCCTTTGGTGACTTCAGGCAAAAGAAGTCTATGTAATTACTCTTGATTGGTTTGGGACACTGAGATGATTGTCTGACAGCAAAAGGAGTGCTTGGCACCGATGTTTCCCAAATTGATGCCACAGAACGTTTATCCCAGAAGATGCTGAGAGAGGAGGAGGGAGAGGGAGAGAAAAACAAAGCATAGTCTGGGAAATTGGAAAACGCTACATGGCCAATTTTCTTTTGGAGATTCACAATGCATATTAATATATTAATGCTCTGAGAAATCCCACAGCAAAGAAATCTATTTGCCTCTTTTAACCCAATTTCCTAAACTTAGTTGAAAATGGAATTTTTATTTTCAAATAACTCCAAATAATAATAATTCAATGAAACCCACTTTTGGGACATGCTAATCTACACCAAACCCAGAGTGCAGACTTTTGTGGCTAGAGACAGACTTGGTAATTAATACAGTAATTAATTATTTCTCTTCTACCTGGGTTCTTTGCTAACTCAGTTTATCCCAAAATTAAAATTCAGGGCTAGTTTTACAAAGAGATAAAGGAGGCAGTTGATGACTTGCTTAAATTTCAGGGATAGTAGATAACAACAATAATAAAAAAATAATAATAGCAAACGCATACACATACATAGTGCTCAGTACACATCAGGTATTTTTACGAGCACTTTATGTATGTTAACCAATGTAGTTGTCATGACAACCCTGTGAGGTAAGCACTATTATTATCCCCATTTTATCCATGTGGAACCTGAGGCACGAATCTACTTGCTCAAGGTCACACAGATAATAAGTGGCTGAGCCAGAATTGAAACCAGGCAGTCTGGAACCAGAGTTTATACTCTTTTTATTAAAGATTTTATTGGGGAATTGGAGTAGGGGAACAGACAAGTTGCTGTCCTTTTGTTCTTCAGTCTAGTTGTGGAGGACGTCGCTTCACTGGCCCATGTTAATATTATCATTGCACTCTTCCTGGGTGAGGCAGATCGGTCACCGGCAACTGGACAGCCACTCACACTGGCTGCTGGCAACTCACACTGGCTGCCAGCCACACACAGTAGCTTATGTCAGCCCACTGCAGCAGGGGCTGCACCCTACACTGTCGCCGGCAAGTCATAGCAACCCAGCTCCAGGTTGAGCTGTTGTTCACCATCTTAGCTGTAGAGGGTGCAGCATCACTGGCCCTCATGTGGGATCCGAACCAGGGCTCTGCTGCTCAGAGTGGCGTCCCAAGCCAACTCTTACCCAACGCACCACTTGGCCGGCCCCCCGAGTTTCCACACTTGACCACTATATTATATTGTCGGTTAGATGAGATTTCTACTCTGTTCCCCGAAATTCTGCCATTATTCACTAATATCTTGGGTATTAAGAGTCTGTGGTCTTCTATAACTCCATTGGTAAACACAGTGTTCTTCCAGAGTGAGAATTCCAAGACCTGGTGTAGAAGCTGTTATTTATCCTTAGAATGTTTTCACTACTCTTTCCTATCTAGTGAACTTCTGGTCATCTTTCAAGATCTAGCCCAAATATCAACCTCCCACCCAAGAAGCTTTCTCAGGAAACCTGAAGAGCTGTCTTACCACATTTGTGGTGCAGATGTTGTCTGTATTTTACTATAATTGCTTTGGATATATGTTTAGTTTTTGTTATCAGCCTGTTATATTCTCAATTGCAGAAAGTGTTTCAGGCACTATGCTTGGCCCTAAAATGTAGAAAGATGAATGAGATATGGTCCCTGATTTCAGAGTCCCCAAGCTTTCTATAACTGTTCTTGATAGACATATCTGATATTTAAAACAAGGGCTGGAAAGCTATAAGCAAAGGGTTATGTGGGCACAGAGGACCAATAAAAATTACTTCTGATTAAAAAGAGGTGATATTTGAGCTGGGACTAAAGGATGAGAAGATTTCAATGGGAGAATGAATGAATCCCTCAGGGAAATTATCGATTTGTGTTATTTTTATGGTGCAAGAGGAGAAGAATTTGACTTGTAGACTATATTGGCAGGGTTGCCATTAATTAGTCGTGACTTCAGGCAAATTACTTCATTTTTCTATCCTTCAGTTTATCCCTCTGTAAAATTAGAATAATATCCACTTATTTCCCCGGATTTGTTTTAAGCATTAAATAAAATCATGTCTGGAAAAGTGCTTAGTGTAAAATGCTAAATGCCATAAAGACTTAGGTATAACTATGCTTCTGAATTCCTCTTGCACATTGTCTCTTAAGAATTCAATAAGATGGAAAACATTTATTGAGAGCTTACTCTGGGGTAGGCACCATTCTATGTACTTTTGGGATACTATTAATATTGCAGTTACGGTCCCAGCAATCCCATAAAGTAGGTATTATTACTCTGCCCATTCTACAAATGAGGAAAAGAGGGCACAGAGAGCTTCAGTTGTCTTGCTCAAGGTCACACAGCTATTAACTCCTGGGGCCAAAATTCAAACCCAGGTGGTACCTCAGAGACTAAAGATGTATTAAAGATGCTCTCAATCTGGCCGAGTTATGATACATCAATCAACAGAGAGTGGACACACGTGATAGGGTGATCCTCCTCTGATGAGATGGAGATCAAGATCCCCC
This sequence comes from Hipposideros armiger, assembly GCF_001890085.2. Lineage (NCBI taxonomy): Eukaryota > Metazoa > Chordata > Mammalia > Chiroptera > Hipposideridae > Hipposideros > Hipposideros armiger. Next base: position 152,075 of record NW_017731446.1, on the reverse strand, counting down.
TCCCTCACCTCCATCAACAGATAAATTGAACATGGAGTTAATTCTAAGAACCACAGAGCTTGGAACTTTTTCCCAAACATTTTGTGTCCTTTATTTAAACACTAATTAGAAGAAAAACTGAGGAATAAAGGTTATAGAGGTTTTACAGGGCTTTATAAAAAAAATGAAATAGATGAACATTCTCCTGGTGAAATCTAGCCTGACAAAGTCATTGTTAAGGGATACAAAGCCAACAGCTGGATAAATCAGAAAAATGAGGCCCCACATTCACTCAAATCAAGTGGCATTTATCTGTATTTTTAAATGGCTCTCTAATGTTCTTACTACATTGGTATGAGAGTTTCAATAGAACCCTAAAGCAAATAGATAAAACACTAGCGCTTTTTAATATCTTCTAACTTCGCAAGTCACGGTAATTTAAAAGGGAGCGGATGAACTGCTAGGAGCAGGGAGATTTCTGCTGGAAAATACAAATGTATTCTCTGCTACATTGCTTCTGCCTCTTTCTGGGTAGAAGCAAAATGCACACAGGAATATGATGGAACTTTCCAGCTGGTGATTTTGCATTATCAGGGAAGAAAATGTTTGTGACAATGACTGATAATTAGGTGTGAAAGCCTGTACGAGTAAGACTGAGAAATGGAGAAACTGCAGAACCTTTATTTATATCAAGGGCTGAACCCCACTGGTAGGAGTGTGTATTGGTACAATCTTTTCTAGGGGATTTGAGCAATGTGCTGATACTTTGAGCCAGCAATTCCACTTCTAGGAATCTACTTTATAGCAATACTTGCACATATACACAGAGGTATACATGTAAGGATGTTCACTGTAGCATTGTTTGCATGTATGAAAAATGGAAATACTCTATATCTGTTAACACGAAAACATTTAAACAAATGATAGCATATCCGTATTTAGAAAAATTTGCTGCTAATAAATAGAATGAGATAGATCTATATATTCTGACATGAGAAGATGTCCCTGATATATTTCTATCCTACAATTCCATTTGAAAATGTTTTTAATGTTAATATATTCATTGAAAAATATCTGGAGGAATATGTACTAAAGATTATCAGTGGCTATCTCTGGGGAATGGTATACATAATTTTATAGTGTTTACATTTTTATGAGCATGGATTACTTTTGCAAAGAGAGAGGGCACTGTATTTCTGAAGCTGATGTTGAATAATATTGTATGTCAACTATAATTATATATACATATAGTCACGGGACATGGAGTAGAGAATGGGAATGAAGTCAATGGAATTGTAATAGATAAGCATGATATCAGGGGGGAGGGCAATAGATGGGGAGAGGGGGGTGAAAAGGATAACTATTGCATTGTTCTGTACACCTGAAACTAACAATAAAAAAAATTTTAAAAAAAAGAGAGAGGGCAAAAGAAAAAAGAAAAAAACAGAGTTTTGAATTATTATTTCAAGGGGAAAAAAAGTAACACGGCTGGTAGAGATTTATTCACTGTCTTTGGGTGAAAGGTTTCAGTGTAATTCTGCAGTAATTGCATTTCAGATTCTGGCAATTGGGCAAGGGTGATATTTAGTCAGAAGGAACCAGAATGATTATGCTCACATTGATAGGCTGAAACACACTGTATTTCCCTCCTGTCAACTGTATCCTGCCTGGTCTCAGCTGTCCCCTTGGCTACTGCTGCTGCTCTTTGACCTTGGCTGATGGAGTAGAACCAGCTGATTTCCCACATCTCCCTCTTGCCTCACAAATTGCCTATTTTAGAAGGCACTAAAACCAAGTGGTAAAGAGCTTAGCTTTTGGAGTTCAGGAGTCCTGGGTTCAAATCCCCTAACTGTGACTTTAAGAAATTTGCTTTTCCTTTCAGGCACTCTGTTTCTTCATGTAGAAAAAAAAAAACGATACTCTTAAGAGAACCTGCCTCATGGGATCTTTGGAATGATGAAAAGAGATAAGGATAGAAAGTGCTTGGGAATAGTAAATAAACAAATGTCACCTGTTACTATTGTCACCGTGTCCTATCAATTCTTCCTTGGTAGAATCTCTCCCATCTATCTTCTGTCTCATAAACTCCTACTCATCTTTGGAAGCCTGGCTCAGGTGCCATTCCTGCGAAACCTCCTCTGGTCTCTCCTCGCACACTCAGAACTGATTAATACTCCCTCTTCAGAGGTCCTGCAGGGCGCTGGGTACCCAACTTCACACTGTACACTGTATTCTGGGTTTGCTTATCTATCTCCTCCACAGACCCTAACTCCTGTGAGACAGCAGCCCTGTTCTAGTCATCTCAAATCCTCAGCACTTACCTCAGTGCCAGGCCCAGGGTTTGAATCCAAATAATCATTTTTCAAATTGAATTAATCCCATTCCTGCCTCTATCACCTCAGGCCAGGTGTCTTTAGTTTATGGTCAGACTATGGCAACAGCTTCCTAACTGGTCTCTCAGCCTCTTCTTTCCCCACTGCAAGCCAGGCTAACATTTGAGCCTGGCAGGTCCCTGCTTAAAACTCTTCAAGGATAGAGTAGAATTGTAGAACGTGGAGCCAGACCTGGGTTTTAGCTCTGTTTTGCCACAGGCCAATGTGATCCTAAGCACACTGCTTTCTCTCTTAGTCTAAGCCTTAGCTTTTTTACCTCTAAAATGAAGGCAATAACCTCCTCCCACAGGGCAGTAGAGAGAACTCAATAAAAAATGCATGTGAAATGCATCAACATTACCCAAATCTAGCTATTACTACTTCTGTTATATTTGAGAGGCAGTGTGCGTAGGGAAGCAAGAAAGAGTATCTGAAAAGATTCTGTCCTGAAAATCAAACTACATCCTGAATGGCCCTGTGATCTTGAGCATGTTTATCTAGTTATATGTCAAGAGGTGAGCTCTCACCTGGGGTCCCGTTTCCTCCCAGGGAACATTTAATGTGCCTTTTGTGAGACCAATCCCCAAGGAAAAAGGAGCAGAGATTCTTCTCCACCCTTAAAATTAAATACCAATATCAGAGAACATTGGTGCAGTCCTTTGCCATTTATGAAACCCTTTCATACCTGTCATCAGACTTGAAAAGGGCTTTGATGGGAAGAAATCACAGACAAACCTTAACAGTGATAATCTCTGGGTGGTGGAATTGGGCATGATTTTTAATCTATTTGTGTTTTTCCTAAACCTTGAAAATCTTCTACAGTTTTGGAGCTGGATAGAGATAATGTTTGCACAACATTGTGAATGTACTAAATGTCACTGAATTGTACAGAAAGTGTACAATTTTGTTATGTGAATTTCAACTCATTAAAAAGATTCTGCAATACACACGCATGGTTTTTACAGTCGTTTATTAAAATGTGGCTTTGAGGCGAGAACAAAAAAAGGATTCTTAAGGCTCAAAAGCCGTTCAATTAGCTGACATTCTCCCCTCCCCATATGTTCAAGTCACAGTCCTTGGCTGCGAGCCTGCAGCGCGCTCCTCCGACCACCAGAGGTCTCTGCGAAGCCCTCGCGTCCTCACACGCGGGTGAGCGCCTTCTCTTGCGCTTTTGAAGCGGGTTGCGTGAGAGAGAGAGGCGTGGCCGGGGTTGGCGGCTCCTTGGCATGACTGTCTCCCTGGTCCTTGCGGGTCCCTACAGTTCCCATTCCCCACCCCCGGCCCCAGCCTTCTCCGGTTCGGGCAGGTCCCCGACTTACATCTCCCCACCTTTAACCGCCCACCTGGTATTCGTTCGCGCTCCTCTGCCCTCTGCCCTGCCCTGTTCTGCCAAGGGTCCCTTTCTCTGAGCCTCGGCCCCATGGCGCTGCAGAGCTCGGGGGTGGCCTTCCGCAAGATCCTGTCTCACTTCCCCGAGGAGTTGAGCCTGGCTTTCGCTTATGGCTCCGGAGTGTACCGCCAGGCGGGGCCCAGTTCAAACCAGAAGGTGAGCCCGGCGAGCCCCATGCCGAAAGTGGGCCCGTTCTCACGAGTGCTCTTTTGCCTTGGATTCCTCCAGAGCCCTGCAGCTGCCTGCCTGCGCACTCCACGTGTCAACTAGTCAAGTACAAACCGTATGAAAGGGTTCCTAGTAATAAGGATAGCGTGTGCTGAGTTTTGAAGGATAAGTAGGAGTCCACGTCGGTCTGGAGTGGGAGATGCAATGAATTATGCAGAGGCAAAATGGAAGAAAGGAAAAGAAGTATTTGCCAGGCTCTAGTTCAGTGTTCCGAGCCTTGGCTGAACATTGGAGTTCTCTGGGAAGCTTTAAAAAAAATACTGATGCCTGGGTTCCACCTGTGGAGATTCTGTTTTAACTGGTCTGGGATGATGCTTGGGCTTCGGGAATTTCAAAACCAGGTGATTTTAATGGTCAGCCCTGCCTGAGAGTCACTCATTGTCTATTCCCAATCTGTAGGAGAAAATACAAAATGACCTTCCCGACTTCAGGAAGCTGACAGACTGGCTGTAGATCCAGAGCAGGTGCAGGGAAGTTAACTAAGAGCAACAGTTAGTGGGTGACCAGGATATTTACCCATGCTCAGGACATTTAACAAGAGTCCATTTAGGACTAGGCATTATTACTTACTCTTCAAAGTTGGCTGAGCCACAGCAGTGAGCGTAGTTTTCCTTGTGATTGCAGACTTTTTTTCTGAAAGTAAAGGGAAAATAAAGTTTGCTTCCAAGGTAGAAACAAGATTCAAGACAGCAGAAGAGTGGCAGGCAGATACTTTCCATTTAAATGAAGCTGTTACTGATTTTTCTGCCAAGGTTTTAGAGCTTTTGCCGAATTAACGTAAGAGGAGCAAAAGTCTAAATAAGGGTGTTCTCTGTGTGCGCAATTGTGTTCTGACCTAGATTTCTACTTGCCGTAGTCCATGCACAGCCGAACAGTTCATTGTCATCTTTAATACACTAAGAAAATGAAAGTGTGCAGATTGCAATAGGGCCTCCTGGGTTCGGATACCTGGCCCTAATCTGTCTGGCCATCTATACTGTTGCTTGGATTTGTTGTTTCCCACTTATACTAGTATTTAAGTAATAATTTTCTTTAAACTGACAGCATATGAGAAATTAACAGATTATAGATATATAAGAAATTATAGATTATAGTCTTATTTTTTTCTAAATATATTAACATAATTATAAATGTGTAAAAAACATGTCCTCCCCAAATCTTATGTGTCACCAGTGGTTTGTGGATATGATTGTGGGAAACTCAGAGCGGCCTTCACCTCCTAATTCTGTAGTCACCTCTTCATTTTTCCATGAAAGTTTTCCTCTGAGTAGACACGGAATTCCCTTCAAGGAAAGGTCCTTCCTCTCCTTTCCTTCACCCTCATTCCCTGAAAGTTAACAAGTCTTGTAGATTCCAACACCTAAATCTCTCTCAGATCAATCCCTACCTTTCAGTGCCTTTTCTTTTTTCAGCTGGAATCTTGCAGTTAGCCTTCTGTGTGGTTTTCTGGCCTTGATTCTCTCCTCCCTCCAGGGAGCTCTTCTGCAGGAAAATTTCTTAGCATGACAACCAGTGTCTGTCTCTGATCTCCTCTCCCACCATTCCCTTGCCTGCATTTCTACCCCCGCCACATCAAACCAAAGGCAGCACTCACAACATGCCCAGCTCTCATATCCACAGCAGTGTTTCCCTCTGACAGGACTCCGTCCCCTTCCCAACACTTCTCCTGACACTTCCACCACGCCTGCTTAACTCGTGCACATTCTTCGAGACTCAGATGTATGAATCTTGGAGAATGTAATTTTATAGGAAATTTCTCTTTCCTGTTCTGACCCAATTTTGAGTGCAATTAGCACATTTTGCATTCCTCTATCAAGTCCATGTAGTGATAATTTGTTCTTCCAGCAGACTTACCCCAGGACCTATCAGAGCTCATTGTAGTTTCTCAGTGAGTGGTTGATGAATAGGTGAGAGTTAAAATAACATTTCCCTTTACATGATTCTTTGTAGAGCTTATCTATACGAGGTTATTTCACCTGGAAGACAAGGGGAGGAGTATATTCAGCAACATTTAGGTGAAAGGCAGTGTGGTTCAGCACACAGAATTTGGAACCAGACTCTGCCACCCACTAGCTGTGTGTCCTTGGGCAAGGAACTTCCTCTGTGCCTTGGTTTCCTTTCCTATAAAATTGGGATAGTAACAGTACCTACCTTGTAGGATTGTTTTGAGGATAAAATGAGTTACTGTATATATTAATATATAAAGTGTTTAGAATAGTCCTGGCCTGACAATACATGTTCAGTAGGCATTGCTATTATTATGTGTATTGATGAAAACAAAGCTCGCATTGGTTCCAGAGACTTGCTTAAATTTCTGATGACAACCCCAGGTCTTTTATTAATCATAATGGCATAGGGTATTAGAGCTTTCTACTCTATCTAGGTGCGTTTCCAGGAATTAAAGCTAAAATCATTCTCTCTCTCTTCACCTCCCAGAATGCCATGCTGGACTTTGTGTTCACAGTAGATGATCCTGTTGCATGGCATTCAAAGAATCTGAAGAAAAACTGGAACCATTACTCTTTCCTAAAAGTTTTGGGGCCCAAGTTTATCACCGCTGTCCAGAATAACTATGGCGCTGGAGTTTACTACAACCCATTGATCATGTGTGATGGTAGGGTAAGTGACTTTGGCCCTTCGGCTTAACTTGGGTTGTTATTAACCTTTGTTATTAGAATACCAGCTGAATATGTATGTTCTTGCAGTCAGGAAATGTTCAGGCTCCTGCTGGATGAAGGTGGTCAAGTGTGATGGTCTTTATTTTTTGCCTTTGGCCAAGTGATTCTCAAATTTTAATGTGCAGCAAAACCCCCTAGAGTGCTTGTTGGATACACAGGTTGCTGAGCCCCACCCTAGAATTTCTGAATATCAATAGGTCTGGGGTGGGGTTTGAATTGCACTTTTTAAAATTGAGATATAATTTTTATGTAACATTGTATTAATTTTAGGTGTACAACATAAATATATGTGTATATTATGAGATAATTACCACGATAAGTCTAGTTAATATCCATTGCCACACATAGTTACTTTTTTCTTTCTTGTGATGAGAACTTTTAAGATTTACCCTCTTAGCAATGAGGATTTGCATTTCTTTTTTTTTTTTAAGATTTTTTATTGGGGAATTGGGGGATGGGAACAGCACTGGGGAATTGGAGGAAGGAGAACAGACAAGTTGCTGTCCTTTTGTTCTTCAGTCTAGTTGTGGAGGACCTTGCTTCACTGACCCAAGTTGGCACCATCATTGCACTCTTCTCGGGTGAGGCAGATCAGTCGCCAACTTCTGGACGGCTGCTCACGGTGGCTGCTGGCTACACACGGTAGCCCATGGCAACCTACTGCAGCAGGGGCTGCAGCCTATGCCATTGCTGGCAACTCATGGCAGCCCAGCTCCAGGTTGAGCTGTTGTTCAGCATCTTAGCTGTAGAGGGCAGTGTCACTGGCCCTCATATGTGGGATCTGAACTGGGGCCCTCTGGCGTCCCAAGCTAGCTCTTAACCAACGCGCCACTTGGCCGACCCAGGATTTGCATTTCTAACAAGTTTCCAAATGATACTGATGCTGCAAATCTGAAAAACACACTTTGTGAACCAATGGTTTGGTCAGTGGGAGGAATAGGCAAGCCTATTAAGGGTCAGGTTGGAAATTAGTCTTATCTAGACCAGGGGTCGCAAACTGCGGCTTGCGAGCCACATGCGGCTCTTTGGGTACGTTCCGTCTCAAAAGTTTGCTGACCCCTGGAAGAACCAATCCTGTCCCTCACAATTTAAAAATTATTCGAGAGCCATAAATATATTTTTTACATAATCACCATTATGTGAATAATATCCTGTAAAAATTTTATAAATGAAACTATGATAGTTTTATTTTCATTTTCAATTTTACTTCAGAGCCACGTGTACGTACCCAAAGAGCCGCATGTGGCTCGTGAGCTGCAGTTTGCTGACCCCTGGCAGCTCTTCCGTCTCAAAAGTTTGCTGACCCCTGATCTAGACGGAAGGGCCGACACTCCCAGGAAGAATTTGAAAGTGAAGAGAATATCATAGTTAGTTGGAGCATGTGGTGCTAGCAGGTGGGTGGAATTTGACAATGGAGTATTGAAGAGCAGGTAAGATGCACAGATTCCAGTAGAGGGTTGTCTGACGGCAGGTACCCTGCTGAACTGTCTTTCAGATGAAGGGGCCCAATCTCTAAGAGGGCTGCCAAGACTAGGCAGGATTCCAGCCTAAGAGGACCAAGGGGGACTAAATCAGGTGGCTCCTACAGATAAGCTGGGCGAGGCATGACATATCGGTTCTACCAGCTGTGCCAACACTGCTGGATGCTGCTGATTGCTTAGGGCAGTCACACTTTGATGGGCAGATGAATCGCCTGAGGATCTTGTTGAAACGCAGACTCTGATTCAGTTGGTCTGGAATGGAACCTGAGATTCTGCATTTTTTTACAAGCTCCCAGGTGATGCTGATGCTACTGGTCAGTGGACCACACTTTGAAGGGCAGGAGGTTGGAGTACTGACTTGACAAGGATTTTGAAGACCTATCTGAACTTGGCAGGAATGAGTGCTGTGATTGACTGGTAATGTCTGCATAGCCTCTGGGCCATATATTTACTTTTCTGGTTGAGGTCCAATCTTGCTCCACTTGCACTTTGCAGATGAGAAAACCAAGGTTCAGAGAAAGGAAAAGACTTTCATAAGGTCATGCAGCTAGTTAGTGACCCTGACTTCCAGGCCAGCGGTGTTTCTTTTGCCTCCCACCTGTTACGTGTCTACAGCAAGAAGGGCTTTCTGCATACTATAACCAGAGTGCCTCCACTCTGGTTATAATAAGTAGGTTATTCAGCACAGCCTTCCATGTCCTATGTGCTATGCCTAACACGTAGCTTTGTTCTTTCCCCATAATTAATATTATGCTGAGTCTATCTCTAATTAGTAGTTTTAAACAATATTACAAGCTCCAGTAACTAAATGTTTGGGCATAATTATATGCCAATGGGACTGTACTTTTTAATTAAAATTCTTTAGCTACTTTTTAGATATTTGCAGCCTAAGAAGGCTGTTGGGATACTGACAGTCAGCAGAGTGAGTCCAAAGATATTTGTTGAAGCAAATGGGATTCTGTAACCTGGAACAACTATATTCATTCAGGGTTTGTACAAATTACTGTTGAATGAGCTTGACCATAATTCCATGTGTTTAGCACTGATAAAGAGGTTTTATCTTTGGATGTTGCTTTTAATTATAAAAGTGAAATATACCACAGTGAAAGAGAAATTCACCATGTAAAGGATGTCAGAAAAAACTTTTAATTAAACTTTCCTGTACTTTGTGATGAAATGAACATTGGAAGCCCAAACTGAAATTCAGGGACCTAGTTTTTTCTCTGCTACTAATAGTGCCACTTTGGGCACATCATTTACTCTCTCTCAGCCTCCGGTTTCTTATTTCTCAAATGGGAAGCATGAATTATGCTGTCGCTTCTCACACTGTCTGTGGTTTTTTTTAAATTTCCAATCTGTTGAGGACCAATACTGAATAGTCTCTAAGAGCTTTTAGCATCACAATAGCCTGAGTTAAAATCATGGTCACTTCACCTCACATACCTGAGGGGACAAATCATTCTTGGAAATTAATCCTTTGAGAAAAGTTTTGGTGGTGATATGTGTTTTTACAAAGTAGGTGTTTTGGGTGGCTTTGGAAATCAAGGGACTACTTTGGGCAGAAGTTTATTTCCTTATATTTTGCATTTGCATAATCAACAATATGGTATTTTGCTTTTTCATGTCCATTTCTTTTCCAGCTTATCAAGTATGGGGTTGTTAGCACTAGTGTTTTGATTGAAGATCTCCTCAACTGGAATAACTTATACATTGCTGGAAGACTCCAAAAACCGGTGAGTGTTTTATTGGCTGCCACAATTAGGGATATCTCTCCTCTCTGAACCTGACCTGACTTTGATCTTTGATTTCAATGAGATGGAACTCCAGGAAATAGAAGTGAGTTTCAGACTCCTTTTACTCCCTGCAGAATTCATTGCCAAACAATGCCTAGATATTACCCACACTACTCCTCCCTCTCTCTCTAATGATTCTTCAATTCTGTGGATGGATCAGGCTCAGAGTTAGTCCATTTGGGCTGGGGAGGATTGCAGAAGAAGTGCCCAGTGCCTCAGTGGAGCCTCTGTCAGCTCGACCCAGATCACCTCCTCTTCTAGAATGTACCATGAGGTGTTGTTTGACACTGATGTATCTGAGCAGTGCCTGGAACAATGCCTGGCACATAATAAGCATTCAGCAAATATTTATTGAATAAATGGATGAACCAGGTAGCCATTCTGAGGGTGGTGGATTCTGATCCCTTTTATTATCCCCCTCAGGTTAACACTGATTTCCTATCACAGTGTCCTCCCCTCATTTGGGATACTGCTAGAGCAGGCTGTCGGGGGTAGGTGTCTCCTTGGGTTTGTTTGGTTTTTTTAGTTTCAGGTGTACAAAACAATGCAATTGTTATACTTTTCACCCCTCACGAAGTGACAGCCCTCCTCTCCCAATCTACCGCCCCCACCCCGATATCATACATCTCTATTATAATTCCATTGACTCCACTCCCCGCACTATACTCCACATCATGTGACTATTAAATTATAGTTGACATACAACATTATTCAACTTCAGCTTCAGGTGTACAGTGCAGTGGTCAAGCCTCTACACCGTCCATGGAGTGGCCTCCATAATAAGACATGTGTCCATCTAACACCCAAAAATATTTACAACATTATTGATTATATTCTCCAAACTGTCTTTGATATCCCTATGGCAATATTGTAGTTACCAATTTATGCTGTCTAATTCCTTCCCCTTCTCCCTCATCCCACCCCCCCTCCCATCTAGCAACCATCAGTTTTTCCTGTATGTCTCTGAGACCACTTCTGTTTACTTTGCTCATTTATTTAGTTTTTTAGATTCTACATATAAGTGAGATCATATGGTATTTGTCTTTCTCTGTCTGACTTATTTCACTTAACATAATGTTCTCTAGGTCCATACATATTGTTGCAAATGGTACGATTTCATTTTTCTTTATAGCTGAGTAATACTCCAGTATATAAACGTACCACAGTTTCTTAATCCAGCCATCTACTGATGGGCATTTCGGTTGTTTCCAAGTCTTGGCTATTGTAAATATCGCTGCAGTGAACATAGGGGTGCATATATTTTTTCGAATTAATGTCTTGGGTTTCTCTGGATAGATACCTAAGAGTAGAATTGCTCGGTTGTAAGTTAGTTCCATTTCCAGTTTTTTGAGATATCTCCATACTGATTTCCATTGTGGCTGCTCCAATCTACAATCCCACCAACAGTGCACCAGGGTTCCCTTTTCTCCGCAACCTCGCCAGCATTTGTTGTTTGTTGATTTATTGATGAAAGTCATTCTGACCGGAGTTAGGTGGTATCTCATTGTGGTCTCCTTGGGCTTTAATAGAAACAGAAAACAAACAAAACAGAAAAAAGTGGAGAGGACTTGAACTTTTGACATGTATTTGCAAATATCACGTTTCTCCTTTTTTGCAGATCTAGAGTCTATTTTCTGAGAAGGGGTCTTTTCATAGTTTAAGAAATATGCAAAATAGTACAGTTGCTAATCTCACAGCAAGGAAAAATTTTCTTTGTGCTGTGAGAAGGTCTCACGCCCCAAAAGAGGGTACATGGATTTTTCTCAGAATTCACAAAAGGAGTGACTGTGTGCTCCTCCTTTTGTCAGTTATGGCAAAAATTAGAAATTTATACAATCTTAGCTCACGTGGTTGTATCATAAAAATCTCTATTGATATATCGGTGGTCAAGATCCTCTTGGCTTGCATCTGTGCTTAAAATTTAATGGCGTAGCTCATTAAAACATCTAGAAACACTTGATCAGGGCAATAGTCACATGGATATACCCATACGTAAAAATTTGTCAAGCTGTTCCTGTTAGATTTGTATACTTTACGTAATTTTTACTTCAGTAAAAACATTATTTTTAAGTAATGTCAGAAACAATAGGCTCACTGAAATAATCTCATATCTATGTAGATGAATTTCTCATTTCTAGGCTGGATAACTAGTGAAGCTCATAATTGAGCAAATAAATGTCACTGAAAAAAAAATTTTTTTTAAATTTTATTTTATTGGGGGAACAGTGTGTTTTTCCAGGACCCATCAGCTCCAAGTCGAGTAGTTGTTTCAATCTAGTTAAAAGAGTTAACTATTCCATTGTAGCATGAAAGCAATGTGTAACCAATGACCATGACGGTTCCCCAATTTAAAAAATGAAAAAAAAAAAGAAATGCCCAGATCTAAAAGGCCGGGCACTTAGTGGACACTCATGAAATGATCTTTCCTTTCTCTTTGAGATAAAATGATATATTGAATATGAAAATGCTGTGTTTTTCTCTGTACTATACTTTGTGCTTGGGATATTTCAAACTTTTTTAAAAAGAGGCTTTAGAAAACAGAAACACCATGAAATCTCAGAGTGTAAGCACTAGAAATGACCTCAGATTTCATCTAAATATTATATATCCTGATAACACAAAAGCAGCAATTCAAGACAAGTAGTAGTGGCTACACGCATATCATGCAAAATTGCATTTTTCAGCTAACTTGGAGAGGAAAATGTTACTGGTGACAGTGACTATCCCTCAGGCTTATTAAACTTCTAGCACAAGAAAATGAGGCTATCTTAAAAATCATTTGAAAATGTTGACCACAGCACATGCTAAAAAAGAAAATCAAAAATCGTAAATGGGTGACTTAACTCTTCCACCTACTCATACCCCACTTCCCTCTCCAGTGGAAATCACTGTTAACCAGAGAATTCTCAGCCATGACTATCTTTAAATAAACAATTTTTACCTCTAGGTGGCAGCAAATATTAATCAAACCTGAACAAATCTGATGAAAAGAAAGGGTTGGCAGCATTTTAGACAAAAAGAATGAGTGAATGTCTTAACACCCCAATAAACTTTAATTAAAAAAAGAAAAAAGAATGGGTGAAAGTCTTAAGAAAGAATTGTGAGAATGTAAGTGTGAATTTTTTGTTTTTTATGTGTTTAAAAAAAGGGGTTACATTAAATTATATTGTCTAAAGCTCTAAAATTATCTTGCACATTGCAAATAGAATAGAATTTCTCAATCACTAGCAGTTTAAGTCTTTAAAATTTACAGGGGGTGTGGGAACTCTCTGTACTTTCCACTAAAACTGCTCTAAAAAATAAAGTTTATTAATAAAAAAGAAATATAAGGGAGTAGTACCTTGCTTTAAAAGATGGACGTTTCTGGAAAAAGTTGAGTGTGAATTAAATTTCTATCATACTTTGCCATTAACTTACCTCGTGATTAAGGAGATACCCCATTTTTATTTTTAGTGTAGCCTTAAGTTCCTGAGTTATTTACCAAGTCATTTCTTAAGTAAAGAAACATAAAATTTAAAGTATTTAATAAACACTATGCTATACACCTGAAATTAATATAAAATAATATTAGAGTCAACTGTAACTGGAAAAAAAATTTTTTATTTAAAAAGTATTTAGGCTTTTTGAGCTTCTTTTGTTCAGCCCACTCCAAACTCTTTGGAGTGTACTTTCTCTTCTAATAATGGCCCTTGAGCCATTCTCTACTGCTCAGCCCCACTTCTGTTTCTTTGAAATGTATTTTTTCTTCTAATAAACTCCTTTTTCTACAACTTTACCTGTCTGGTCTGTCTCCATTCTTTGGTTCCACAAGACCACGATTCCAGCACCCGTACAATCACATATCAAAAAATCCCGTTTCAGGGCCAGCCAAGTGGCGCGTTGGTTAAGAGCTGGCTTGGGACGCCAGAGGGCCCCAGATCGGATCCCACATATGAGGGCCAGTGACACTGCCCTCTACAGCTAAGATGCTGAACAACAGCTCAACCTGGAGCTGGGCTGCCATGAGTTGCCGACGACGGTGTAGGCTGCAGCCCCTGCTGCAGTGGGTTGCCATAGGCTACCATGTGTAGCCAGCAGCCAGTGTGAGCGGCTGTCCAGAAGCCGGCGACTGATCTGCCTCACCCGGGAAGAGCGCAATGATGGTGCCAACTTGGGTCAGTGAAGCAAGGTCCTCCACAACTAGACTGAAGAACAAAAGGACAGCAACTTGTCTGTTCCCCTTTCCCCAATTCCCCAGCGCTGTTCCCATCCCCCAACTCCCCAATTAAAAGAAGAAAAAAAAAATATATATATATACACACACACACACACACACACACACACACACACACACACACACACTATTTAACAGAACCTTGTGGCCAATTCTTTTTTAAGTCAAAAGAACTCTAAAGTAATATTAATAGTCATTTCCCTAATTTATTTAACATAAGTTTGGATTTTTATATTTCATATTGGGTTGGTTGGTTGGTTTTTTTTAATGGAGAACAGTGTGTTTTCCCAGGACCCATCAGCTCCAAGTCAAGTAGTTGTTTCAGTCTAGTTGTGGAGGGCGCAGCTCAGTGGCCCATGTGGGGATTGGACTGGCAACCTCGGTGTTATGAGCACTGTGCTCTAACCAACTGAGCTAACCAACCTCCCTTCATATTGTTTTTAATGTATAGATAATTTGGCTTCAATTTTTAAAACAGTCACATTGACATGGCATTTTGTCACCTTGTTAAGAGGATTTTAATTTAATGTATTCATTGCAACGTATTTTATTTGATAGTAATATGGCTTTTTTAAAAATAGTAGTTTCAGGGCGGCCGGATGGCTCAGTTGGTTAGAACGTGTGCTCTTAACAGGGTTGCTAGTTTGACTCCCGCATGGGATGTGGCTGTGCCCCCCACAACTAGATTGAAAGCAGCAACTGGACTTGGAACTGAGCTGCACCCTTCACAACTAAGATTGAAGGACAACAGCTTGACTTGAAGCTGATGCGTCCTGGAAAAAAAACACATTGTTTCCCCGAAAAAATACATTGTTCCCCAATAAAGTTAAAAAAAATAGCTTTATTGAGATATCATTTCACATACCATACAATTCAACCATTTAAAGTATACAATCCAATGGTTTTTGTATATTCATAGTTTTGCAACCATCACCATATTGTAACTTTATTGAATTACTTTTTATGGGTAGAAAGATCCCAGCAGTGTAAAAGGTCCCTGACCAGTTGGAAAATCTGGCTTACTAGCCCTTGGCTCTGCCCAGCTGTGTTCGAATCTTTGGGCCTCTAGCCTTTGAAATGCAAAGGTTGAGTCATTTATTTACATGTTGAAAAGGCAGCTAACTTTTTTCTCTGTCTATGTCAAAGGAATAAAAAAATAACACGACATTGCTTGTCCTGGAAGAGCCCACAGTCCAACAGGTAGATAATAAGTTTTCATCCAGCTTGAATGTTCACTGTCTTCTTGGCCCTCAAGCAATGACCATTTACAAAAATTTAGCCTTTCTGGTCATTTGGAATGGAAAATTACAGGAAGTATCATTTGGTTAATGGTTGAGTATTTGAACACTAGGTAGGGCTGTGTTCTTTGTGACGACAACTTCACTCTTTGCAATTCAAGTACTGTCTCCATGTGACTATTATAGAGGAGGCTACATGTGACTTGCTCTTTTTTTCTATCTTGAAAGGTACTCACAAATCTCTCAAGTTGGGCTTTTTGGAAGTTCCATCAAGACTTGCCCCTTCCTCTCTCCAGTAAAGATTTTCTCCTTGGCAGTAGTGCCAGTGCTATCGATGCGATTCAGGTCGGGCATTCCCAGTAAGATACAAACAACTATTCACGAATCTGAGGGCTTTTTTCCCAGGCCTCTCTGGCAGTGTCCCAGGAGTTCATTGGCTTTTCACTCTGAACAACAAATACCAGTGCTGCTGAGACAAGTTCCTAGTTCACCTTACACTGGAGAACCCGATCAGCACAGTAGCGCCTTCTGAATTGACATTTTTCCTTTGAGTAAGGATGCTTTTTAGTTATAGTCTCTGAACTTTAGCAAACAGACTGCTTTTTTACAACCTAAGTAGAACAACTTTCTTGGAAAAAAGTGGTATTTCGTTGAATTGGAAAATTCCCCCAAACTTACTGTTTTCTTTGCATCTTTGGTTTGTTAGCATCTCAAAATAGCTCCTGTTTTCATGGAGTTTCTGTAAAAGCCACCCAAAAAAAGAGAGGGTGAAGAATAATTGAGCAGGACCTGGTGAATGAGGATGAAGAATAAGAATTTGGAAGTAAAGAGGTTTCACAGGGTTGTAGAAAGAGTTGTAGATGAATCAGGGACCTAGGTCCTTGTCCAGTGTGCCCCTACTTCTCGGAAAATCTTTTAACCCTCTGGGCCTCACTTTCCCCATTGGTAAGAGGAGGTTACCCTTCTAGAGCCATGATTCTATATGGAATACAATGTTTGGGAAAGTTAATCCAAGGAATCAATGATTTATTATAGGACCTTAACATTTGTTTTAATCATCTTTCAAGAAGAGAATTTAGGCTGGCCAAGTGGCACATTGTTTAGGAGTTGGCTTGGGATGCCAGCTCTGAGCAGCAGGGCGCCGGTTCGGATCCCACGTGAGGGCCAGTGACACTGCCCTCTACAGCTAAGATGCTGAACAACAGTTCAACCTGGAGCTAGGCTGCCGTGAGTCGCTGGCAACGGCATAGGCTGCAGTGGGGCTGGTTTGCAGCGGGCGTGAGCTTTCGTGAGCTGCCATAAGCTGCTGTGAGTGGCCATCCAATGGCCAGCGAGCAACTGCCTCAGCCTGGAAGAGCGCAATGATAATACTAACATGGGCCAGTGAAGCGACGTCCTCCACAACTAGACTGAAGAACAAAAGGACAGCAACTTGTCTGTTCCCCTTCCCCAATTCCCAAATAAAACCTTAAAAAAAAAAAAAGTTAACCAGAGCAGATCCCTAACTGAATGTATGAGAATAATTCAAAATATTTATAACTGGATTTGCCAAGCATAAGGGTGTTACCCTGATTTTGCCATCAACTCATTATGCAACCTTGGGCAAGTCATGCTACTGGGCTGCGCCTTGGTTTTACTTTCAGCAGATGATTGTAATAATACTAAACTCACCTATGTGCTGAAAGGCTTAATTAAGGTCCATTAAGTCCTTGCAATTACAAGGGAGGAGGTGGTAGAATTGAATAAAGTGGCTTACCTACCATCTGAGAGGTTTTTATAAGTATTCCCTTAGAAAAAAATAGGGACAGAAGGTAAAAGATGGAATTGAGGTTCTTAAGCCTGATTTATAAAATAGTTACGTTTTATAGTATTGCTTTTTACAATTAATGTTAAAAAGAAACTATACTTTGAGATATACATCATTCTCTGTCCTTGCTAATAAAATTTTAATCTGGAGTTTCTTTTAGTGTATGTGCCTTTTATGTGCCAGCTTAATTTTGTCAGATATTATCTCTATTCGACAAATAAAAGGCAACTTAAATTCTGTTTTCTAGACTTGGAGGAAAATTTGGTGCTATCACTAAGGGTTTAGAGATGTTGGACACGTTTCAGATATATGGAGTTCTTATTAGGGACTTCTAGACCCTTTCCTTGTTTAGAAAGTCAGCAGCAGCGTGATGGTTTAAAAAGTGTAAATTGGCATGACTACTCCAGAGAGGAATTTGTCAATTCTACTGCTAAGTATGTTCCTTAGAACAGTGGTTCTCAAAATGGGGTCCCTGGACCAGCAGCATCAACATTACCTGGGAACTTGTTAGAAATGTACATTTTCAGGGCCCACCCAGGCCTACTGAATCAGAAATTCTGGGAAATGGGCTTAATAATATGTGTTTCAACAAGCCCTCCAGGTGATTCTGATGGTTGCAAAAGGTGAGAACCTCTGGCCCAGAGAAACTTGCCAGTGTACACCAAGAAACACACACACGGAAGCTCATTCAGTGAAGGGTTCATATGTAATATCTCATTTAATCTTCCCAGCAACCGTATGAGCTTGATTCTGTTATTAATTCCATTTTATTGATAAGGAATTATGCCCCTGGTCTCAGAGCTAGTTAAGAGGTGGAGGTGGGACTTGAACACATTCTCTTAACTACAGTGCAGTCTTTAAAACTGAGAATCTCGGGCCGGCCAAGTGGCGCGATGGTTAAGAACTGGCTTGGGACTCCAGAGGGCCCCGGTTCAGATCCCACATATGAGGGCCAGTGACGCTGCCCTCCACAGCTAAGATGCTGAACAGCAGCTCAACCTGGAGCTGTGCTGCTGTGAGTCACCGGCGACGGCATAGGCTGCAGCCCCTGTGGCAGTGGGTTGCCATGGGCTACCATATGTAGCCAGCAGCCAGCGTGAGCAGCCAGCAGCCGCAGTGAGCAGCCGTCCAGAAGCTGGTGAGTGATCTGCCTCGCCCGGGAAGAGCGCAATGATGGTGCCAGCTTGGGCCAGTGAAGCAACGTCCTCCACAACGAGACTGAAGAACAAAACAACAGCAACTTGTCTGTTCCCCTTTCCCCAATTCCCCAGCGCCGTTCCCATCCCCCCAATTTCCCAATAAAAATCTTTAAAAAAAAAACCTGAGAATCTCGGAACAGACTAGAGCTATTTGTATTTTCATGAATTTGGGGAAAGTCAAAGCAGCTTCTGTGTATTCAGGAGAAAAATTTTTATTGATCAAGGCATTCACTAGTACATTAGGCACTTTACATTTATTATCTCACTCAATCTTTATAACAGTTCTTTGGTTCATGTCTATTATCCACACTTTACAAATGAGAAGTTAAGTAGTTTGCCCAAATTTATACAGCTAGTGATTACCTAGACTTGAGCCCATACCTATACCCAAAACCCATGCTCTTTCTACTGTAGCTAATTTTCTTACCTTTTTCCTTAGTCAAGTTCCAAATCAATTCACAATAGAGCATGAACTACTCAGGTTATATATGGATAACAGAAGAGATGAGTTCTAAATAAAGAAGTAAAATAACTTTGTCCACCATAAAATAAAGGGAAGAACAATGAGATTATAAAATAAATATTAAATTTCCCAAAGGACATTTATTCCATTTGTACTGACTTCTTTTTCAAAACTCATGGAGAGTTTCCTTATTTAAGAGAAACATTTATTTTGTTTTCTTTCCTGTGTCATGATTTCTCTGATTTTGGCATAAAACTGGAGATTCTGGGATTGCTTAGTAGAGTAATAATTATTTTGTGTCAACCAGCCTAATATTCCAAGATCTTCAGGGCTAAGTTTGGGACAGCTCCATTGCATGTGTAAACCAATAGCTTGAGCAATACACTTCTGGAATTTTTCTTCTGAACGTTCTTCCTCTTTTCAGGTAAAAATTGTAGCAATGAATGAGAATGTCGCTCTTAGATCAGCCCTCGATAAAAATCTGAAGAGTGCTGTGACCGCTGCTTTCCTCATGCTCCCCGAAAGCTTTTCTGAAGAAGACCTCTTTATAGAGATTGCTGGACTCTCCTATTCAGGTTAGTAGGTTTGCTGCCCACATTTTCTGCAAGATTTGTTGTTTGAAGACTATACAAACACCTCGCTCCTCACTCTACACTAGAGCTGCAGCAACCTCAGTTCCGAATCCCACTACTTCCTGTGTAGGTCACTGCAAGAAAGCCGTAATTTGTCTCCTTGCCTCCAAGGTCTCTTGCTCTCCACATCTGTACATAGATGACCCCAGGGTAATCGTTTTGTTGTCATTAATTTTTATTTTGAAACAATTTGAAACAGAAAAGTTTCAATAGCAATACACAAAACCCACCTACCCTCTCCCCAGATTTACCAATTTTAACATTTCACCATATTTGTTTTATTCTCTCTGTATCAGCGGTGTTCAGACTTTAGTGTGCATCAGAATTCCCCAGAGGGCTTATTAAAATAAACTACTGGGCCCACTCCCAGACAGTTGATTTTAGTAGGCCTGGGTGGGGCCCAAGAATTTGCATTCCTAGCAAGTTCTGGGGTGATGCTAATGCTCCTTCAGGGATCCACTTTGAGAACCACTGTTCTCTGTATATGTAAATACATTGCATTATGTATTTTTTTCTGAACTATTTGAGAGTAGGTTACACATATCATGTCCCCTTCAGGCCAAATACTTCAGTATGTGTTTCCAGTGAACAGAGACATCCTCTTACATAACCACAATAGAGTTATCAAATTCAGGAAACTGAACACTGATACAGTATTATACTTTTATTACAAGACCAGTGCTCTAACCACTGAACTATGGAGCCCACTTGTATTATACTTTTATTAAATTGACGATCCGTATTCTAAGTGTTGTCAGTGTCCTGATAATGTCCTTTATAGTATTTTTTTCTCTTCAGTCAAGGATCATTCATATATTATATTGAGATATCATGTCTCTTTTATCTTTTAATGTGGAATGCTTCCTCAGCCTTTCTTTGTCTTACATGACATTCACATTTTTGAAGTCTGCACACCAGTGATGTTTATGCCCTGACAAGCAGTGGTTTTTTTTTTCCCTTATAAACAATCTATGGGGAAACATTTGACAATCATGCAAATATCCTGCTTCTTACCAAACTTTCCCTTATATGTTGAGCATCCATTGATGATTCTTGCTCAAACCCATCTTTACCATGACAGTTATAAAGTGGTGACTTGCCAAGTCCACCTCTTCCTCCATATCAAGGAAAAGCTTTCCCTTCTTCCTTATTCATGTGCGTATGTATCTATGCATGCATGTATTAGGTTAGTGCAAAAGTAATTGTAAAATAATGTAATTATAAATAATTTATAAAAAGTAATTATAAATAATGGCAAAAACTGCAATTACTTTTGCACCGAGCTAATATGTATTTATCCAAATATTAACTTGCTTTCTCCTTAAACCAGTTGTGTTCCTTAGAGATGTCAGGGGCTTCTTTAGAGGGCAAGGGGAAGGTCCACACTAGCTACAACCAGAGGAGTGCCACATTAATCTGTTTAATGTATTAAGGATCTATGTAAAATTTCATTTATAAAAATGTAGTCTGCTACTTAAGAAATCATTTGAAAACCACTATCTTAAGTAAATATCCTCTTTCCCAATTTTTAAGTATGAGTCAAAGAACTCTATGCTCAAAAGATTGCAAAAGCAGTTTGCTCATTTTCTAAATCCCTGTACAGATAAGACTTCATAGACATATAATGCTGAAAGAGACCTTAACAGTCTTGTTCATCAAAGTTTTTTTCCAAAATGTGTCTAGCACGACCACAGCTGTAATTGCAGCACTGGGGAGAAAGGAAGTGAAAGAACCTTGGTCTTTGGTTGTTTCCAGCTTCACCTGGCAGCATCCTTGCCATTCAACAGAAGATGGGGTGGGGAGGGGGTGCAGAGAGTGCAGATGTGGGAAAGGGGCCACTTTGTTCTGGTAATTCCCTCCCGGTGCTCTGTGGGAGAAAATGCAGATCTGTCCTCTCCTTTGCTCACATTACCACCACTCCCTTTTTCCAGGTAATCAGCATCAGCATAGCGTTAGGCAGCTTCTCGGAGTTCTCTATAAATTCTGAACATAGACTAAAGAAGTTTATCGCGTGACATAACTGCTTCACCTATTGGCCGACTTTAAGTTAGCATTTAAGCTGCAATCAACCTGATTTTTGCTTTACCTCCTGGAAGGACTATGTTTTATGCTCCTGATTTCTCCTGTGCTATGAGACATATAAGTTGTTTAGTAAATACTTGCTGACTGATAAGAGTATCGTCCTGTTTTACTTCGTTTGTAATATTTATTAAGGGCTGCTGTATAGCAGCACTGTACCAGACACAGGTAGGTAAGTAGGTAGGTAGGTAGGTAGGTAGGTAGGTAATTTATTTCACCACTAAAGCCTCATACAACAGCCCTATTATTTAACAAATATTTGTTGTGTACCTTCCACGTGCCACACAGTGTGCTAGGCCCTAGGTATATACTACTGAACATGACATCAGTGAAACATCTCATGGAGTTTATGTCTTTTTAGGGAAAGAGAGATAATAAAGGAGCAAGAAGTTGATTTCAGATAGTAGTTAAATGCTATGAAGAGAAGAAAATAAATCAGGATGAGGGTAGGGTGGTCTTGACAATGGATAGTCAGGGAAGGTTCTCTGAGGTGGTGACATCTGAGCTGGGATCTAAATAGTGGTAAGAGCAGCCCTGGGCTGTTGGGGGAAGGGCAGTCAGAGAAAGGGAGCTGCTTCCCAAGAGCCAGGTTTCAGACCTTGGTGCGTCGAGTCCAGCCTTCTCAGCCTCCAGTCGCTCCCATTTCTCAGCTAGTCTCCTCTTGTTTTCTTGCCATTCTATTATTTATTGCTTAACCCAGATTTGGATCAGAGAATTTGGCCTGGTATCCTACATTACTCATTTCAGTGAGGTTGGCTTCTTCTTACTGCAAAACTTAGGATACAATGCTTGGCAAATCCTCTCCAGAGGGAACTGGTTACAACGCTGTGCAGTCCCTAGCTTATGTATGAGACGTTTTCCAAAAAGTCTTCTATAAGCCAATTGTTTAGTAATGGGAACACATCTTCCCATTGAAACAACGCTAATGTGCTGGTTGTTCCAAGCCAGGACACAGTGTAATGAATGGTTACCTAGTCCATAATATGATGGAATTAGGCTAGAGTGGTGAGGATAGGGAAGGATCCAGGCCCGGCAGGTATTCTCTCTCACAGGAATGGGACTTGCCTCGGGCGATATGTTGAAAGGCAAGCTTTCCCCCTGCCTTTCCTAGGCTTCCGAGAACCCATTATCCTTGAACTAATTGGGTTCTATCCCTTTGGCAAACCACTCAACCTCCCAAGCCCTCGGAATAGTCCAAACTTTAAATTACCCACCAATTTCATTTTTATTTACAATGTTGACTTTTGTTTTCCACCTGGTTCTAGTTAGAGATAATATGTTGGCCCTAACCTGTGACGTTCAACATTTCTCCCTGGAAGGAGGGCGGGGGCAGACAGAAAACAGTGTTTCTCCATGTTACTGGACAAGTTCCTGCCAGTAATCACTGACAGAGGCAAGATCTATCAGTATTATTAGGAGTAAGAATAGCCCCTTTCATTTAATATAGTATTTAAGGATCACTTTGATTGCCTTGGTGTCAGTATTTATGGTGTTTCTGTTGTAAATGATGGTGAGAAAGGAGTAGGTGGAAGATGAGAGCCTGCAAAATTGTGGAGGACAAAGCTTTCTAATCCTTCAGTTATTCTTAGAAGTCAGCATTTAAGTCAATAGAAAAGGAAAAACCACATAAACTTTAAAGGTTTACCTTGAACTTTCTTATGTAAGTACAAACTATTAAAATGATTAATATTAGGTAATGATCCTGCTGTAACATTTATCAAGTGAATCAGCATTTCATACCTTAGAAAGAATTGAAGATAAATTTTTGCTCTAAGGAACTTCACACTAATAAACATGCAGTCATAGTGAGTCAGTTGTAGACTTACAAAGTAACACGTGTGAAAAAAGTATGTGGGGTGTGAAGGAACATGGCTTGTTTAGGGGAGAAGGAGTAGATCGATGCGACTACGTGCAAGGCTGTGGCAAGGGAAAAGAACATTTAGTATTCTGTGCCAGGAATGACTCTCAATACTTTTGATCTACAGAAAACTGAGGCCCAAATCTGTCTAAAGTCAGTTGTCTGATAAGTTAGTAGGTGGTGGAGCTGAAATTTTAGCCCACACTCTTAACCATTTCAATTCACTGCCTCTCTGATATTTTGGAGAAGAGATTAGACCCGGCATTAGGGCTGGGCATTGAATACAAAGTGAAAAAAAATTGGAAAAATTTGACAAGCTGTGCCCAACTAGGAGCCACAGAAGGTTTCAAGCTTTGCAAGACTTGTTATTGTGGAAAGATAATTTTGCCAGCACTGTGCAAGACAAGACTCAAAACGAAAGTTTTATTCATTCAGCAAATAATTACAAGAGTGTCCTCTGCCAAGCACCCTTCTAAGCTCTGGAGATGAAGGAAGTAAAGAAGGCAGGCATTTACAACTAGATTGAAACAACTACTGGACTTGGAGCTGATGGGTCCTGGAGAAACACTGTTTCCCAATAAAAAAATTTCTGAAAAAGAAAAGAAGGCAGGCATGGTCTCTGTGCTCATGGGGCATTCATTCCAGTTGACAAGTCAGATAGGAAACATGTGGCAGCACTAGAACAGGGGAAGAAGGAAGGTGCCTTACTGTAGTGTAACCAGGAAAGGCCTAACTAGGAGGTGACATTTGAACTGAGCACCTACAGATGAGGACCGGTGAAGACAGCCCGGATGAAAGCTATGCAGGCAGGGAGGAGCCTGCTGGGAGGATAGTTAGGAACAGGTTGGTGTTTGCTTGCCCTGTGTCCTCGGCCTCTGCAACACTGTGTGGCACACAGTAGCCAGTCTGTACATATTTGTTGGCTGGGTGGACAGAGAGACTAGCAAGTGTGAATGAAGATGAGGGCTTGAACTAGAGCAGTGCCTCAGGAAGTGAGCAACTTCACATGAAAATAACCATCGTTAAATCCTTACCTGCTTGAGCCAGCCGAGTGGTGCGTTGGTTAAGAGTTGGCTTGGGACGCCAGCTGTGAGCAGCAGGGCCCCGGTTCAGATCCCACATGAGGGCCAGTGACGCTGCTCCCGCTACAGCTAAGATGGTGAACAACAGCTTGACCTGGAGCTGGGCTGCTGTGAATCGCCAGTGACAGCGTAGGCTGCAGTCCCTGCTGCAGTGGGCTGCCATGAGCTACCATGAGTGGCTGGCAGCCAGCGTGAGCAGCGACAGCTGTCATGAGCTGTTGTGAGCAACCGTCAGATGGCCGGCGAGCGATTGCCTCACCCTGGAAGAGTGCAATGATCACAATACCAACATGGGCCAGTGAAGCAACGTCCTCCACAACTAGACTGAAGAACAAAAGGACAGCAACTTGTCTGTTCC
>NW_017731446.1:117845-123389 GCF_001890085.2 Hipposideros armiger | reverse complement strand
TATATATATATATATATATATATATATATATATAAAAACAATATCTGCTTTACTCTTTACAAAGCATTCTCAGATACATTAATCCATTTAAATGTAAAAGCAACCTTGTGAGGCTAATGGGATTGTTACAGCCATTTTACAGAGAAGGTAACTGACTCAGAAAGGTTCATCTCCTTTCACCCTGGGACACTACCAGACTTGCAAGTCGGGGCCTCTCCACTGCACTTCACAGCCCCTCTCATCCCTACTTCCTGAGCATTGGTGGCAGGCCAGCATCACAGAGCAGGCCAATACAGCTGGTTTACAAGCCTCTGAGCTTGTCTCATTTTCAGAGTCAAAGATAAATTATCCTTTTGATTACCTATTGTATTAGATTGGCAGTTTTCTGGCTTGAGCAGTCAAGAATTAAACCCATCAGTAGAGGCATAAAATAAAAGTCAGCAGTTTTTCTCAATCCTTGTGTTTTGTTGCAAACATCTCTGGAGTAAGAAAAATTAATCCTTACGATCAGATGCTGGTTCATTCATGCTGTGCCCACGATTTTATTTATCCTGCTCTGAAGAAGTGGGTAATAAGTTCATTTGCTTGCTGTTTCCTGTGGCTAAGCTAGCTCTGCTACACAGCAGATGGAGAAATTCAGTTCAGCATATATTTACATGTATGGATGTACCTTCTATGTGCCAGGCAGTACAGAGGAGCTAAGGAAACAGGTGAGTAAGCACCAGGCCTTGCTCTCAGGTGTCCATGGTATTTTCTAGGTCTTTCAATCATGGCATGCAGTTGTTCTTTGGGGAGGATTGGGATTAGTTTGCTTTTACATTTTGGTAAAATACAGCCCCTCTCAAAAAGTTGCTATCTAAAGTATAAGAACTTTTTGTTTGTTGAATGTACAGAAAGAAAAGAAATGACACAAATGTTTAGAGCTCAACAGAGACACAAATTGATCTTTCATTCTAGGGCTGGCCATGTTAGCTTCAGAGTTTGATGACAGTTCATCCTTTCAAAGATTAATAGAATCCATTCATAGGCTCTAAATAAAAGCATAAGGATTTATACAGTTGTAATCCAGCTGTACCTCCATTTACGTTTGCCAAGTCATCATGTCTCTGCATCCTGTGACTTTAATTTAATTTTATTTATTTAGGGTTTTTTTAAAGATTTTTTATTGGGGACCTGGGGGGATGGGAACAGTGCTGGGGAATTGGGGGAAGGGGAACAGACAAGTTGCTGTCTTTTTGTTCTTCAGTCTAGTTGTGGAGGACGTTGCTTCANTACCAACATGGGCCAGTGAAGCAACGTCCTCCACAACTAGACTGAAGAACAAAAGGACAGCAACTTGTCTGTTCCCCTTCCCCAATTCCCCAATGCTACTCCCTCCCCCAATTCCCCAATTAAAAAAAATATATTCTTACCTGCTTAAATTAAGCATCCTGTTTGAAACCTTGCTTTTTTTTAACATTACTTCATGGGAGGCAGCATTAGTGAAGTGTTTAAAGCTGGAGCTCTGGAATCAGATGCCTGCCTTCAAATCTAGCTGTACCCTTAATTAACTTACCATCTCTGGACAAGTTTCTTATTTCTTTATGACTCAGTTTCTTCAATTCTAAAAAGCTTTTTATACACATTAAATTAAATCATACATATAAAGTGCTTAGCACAGTGCCTGGCACATAGTAAATGCTCACTAAATGTTAGCCATTATTATTTTAGATATGTGTTTGCTTGTATTAACATAGCCACTTGATGTAATAGACAGCAGAAAGAGAAAGACCACAGTTAGACCTGAGTTTGAATACTAGCTTTGTAAAGGTGCTTAAACCTTTCTGATCCCCAGTTTTCTTATTTGTAAAATGGAAATAACTATCTCATAAAAAGGTTTTCAATGAGATAATATATATAAAAGCCCCCAGCATTGTACCTCATTGATAGTTGGCGCTCAGGAAATGATTGCTATTATTATTCATTACTATTATTATGTATTATTGATGGCTACATAGATTTTCCCAGGTTGAGACACCATGTTTTGCTCAATCATTCAGTGATCGATGGGCACTCAGGTTGGCTCCATTTATAATTGTTTTATTAATGATGTCCTGTGAATCACTGTGGACCATTTATTTTGGTAGGGAAGAGGGCACAGGGGGCAGTAACTTCCTTGGACATGGTCTCCAACGTGGAATTACATTGTCAGTTGTAAGAATTACAAAGCTCGTTATATGTTGACAATGTCTGTCAAAATTAGCAGAATACTTAGATCAGGTGATTCATTTGGCCATTTACAGTCCTTAGGAATGAAAAACACCTTCAAGCACTCTTGTGTAAGAGAGAGAATGGGTTTCTTTCCATGCCAGATGGTCTGAACACAAGCTCAGCTACTTCTAGGAATAAGACAAAGCAGTGAAGAAGTTTAGTTGCCAGTTGAGTGATTCTTGGAGAAAAAAATTAGAAATGGGTGCCAGCACTCTAAAATGTGAATAAACATCCCCATTTCTGGATCCTGTTAAGAGTCAGTAAAGAAACTTTTTCTCTGGAGTGAGAACTATTAAGATTTATTCTGTGACAGTCACACCATCTGAAACCTTGCAGGCAGTGTCACTGGATGACATGCGTATTGGGGATTGGCAAGTTCAGCAATTTGGAAGCATATTTCTCTCCGTTTGGCAAGCTTGGGCTTTTGCCTTAACCTCAGCTGGAACTCTTGCACTCGTCACTAATTTCTGAGAATGCAACACTCCTGAAGGGATATTAATTGTCAATAATATCTAACATTTATGGATTACTTACTGCTTATCAGGTATTATTTTGTTTTCCATGCATTAATTCATTTAATCCCTGAAACTTATAAACTAGCTACTATTATTGCTTCCATTTTACATTTGAGGATACTGAAACCCAGAGAAGTTATGTAGCTTGTCCTGGGTCATGTGGCTTTTAAGTGCTAAGCTAGGATTTGAATACATGCAGTGTGGTTCTAGAACCCTCACACTTAACCCTTCACTGTTCTACAAAGGGTCTGTCATGGCGAGTATCATTCCTGGTTCACACCTGGGACACTTCCCCAGGGATCCGTGTGGCTCACCCTCCACGCCCTGTCATCTTTCTCTGCTTGTGTTTTCTTCACAGCACTTTCCACCAACTGAAATACTCTTTACTTTGTTTGTTTGTAGGTTTGTTTGTCTTGGTCTGTGTTTCACAACTAGAATGCAGAGGGCAGACATTTTTGTCTTGTTTTGCTCACTCTACCTGAGTGCTTACCTGACCCATACTAGGTGCTCAGTAAATAATGAATGAATGAATGAATGAATGAATGAATGTGATATTGGTCCCTCCCTGAACCAGTATCATAAATTTGATTTCTCCCCATCCCTCCCCACATCCATTCATTTTGTGTTCTGTAAAGTGCGTAAAAGAAAAAGTGATTCAAATTTATATCACTAAGTACATCAGCTATTTATTCTTATCTCATTCTCTTCCACGTGTGAGTTAGGGCAATACGGGGTCTTCTGTAGCCATGGAGATATTTTTGAGGATGCATTTTGAATGGTGTATTAAACTGCTTCCTAAAAAGACTGCCTTAGTCATCTTTGTTTAAATAAGTATTATTTTGTCCACATGCAAAAGAATGAGGTTGAACCCCTAACTTACACAATATACAAAAGTACCATATTTCCCCATGTATAAGACACTACCATGAATAAGACGCACCTTAATTTTGGGGCCCAAAATTTGAAAAAAAATGTATTATGTAAAGTTATTGAACTCAAGTTTTATTCATCATAAAATTCGTACAACTCATCACTGTCAAAACTCCTAACCATTAGCTTATCCTCATCTATGTCTGATGATGAATCACTGTCTTGATATATTGCCTTGTCCTCAGTTCCATCTATGGCATTTGAAATGCCACACTTCTTAAATGACTTGACAATGATCTACAACCACAGTATAAGACGTACCCAGTTTTTAGACCCCAAATTTTTCGAAAAAGGGTGCGTCTTATACATGGGGAAATACGGTAACTCAAAATGGATCATGGATGTAAGAGCTAAATGTAAGAACTAAAACTATAAAACTCTTAGAAGAGTGATTTTGGGTTAGGCAGTGGTTTCGTAGATATACGCCAAAAGCACAAACAACAAAAGAAGAAATAGGTACATGGGACTATATAAAAAGTAAAGTTTTGTGCAGCAAACAATACCATCAAGAAAGTGAAAAGGCAACCAACAAAATGGGATAAAAGGTTTACAAATCATATAGCTGATCCTAAGGGACTAGTACCCAGAATATATAAAGAAGTCTCAGAATGCAATAAAAAGACAAATAACCCAGTATAGAGCTAGGCAAAGGATTTAACAGACATTTTTTCAGAGTACACAAATAGCAAATAAGCGCATGGAAAGATGTCAGATGTCATAAGTCATTAGGAAAATGCCAATCAAAACCACAGAGACACCACTTCACACTCACTGCAATGGCTATAATCAAAGAGACAGACAAGAACAAGTGCTGATGAGGATGTGGAGAAATTGAATCCCGCATACACTGCTGATGGGATTGTAAAATGGTGCCGCTGCTTTGGAAAAACAGTCTGTCAGTTCTTCAAAATATTAAACATAGAGTTACCATATGGCCCAGCAGTATCTACCCAGGAGAAATGAGAACATATCCACCCAAAAACTCATACACAAATGTTCATAGCAGCATTATTCATAATAAATAGCCTAAAAGTAGAAACAACCCAAATATGCATCAACTGAGGAATGGATAAATAAAATGTGGTACATCTACCCAGTGGAATATTATTTAGCCATAAACAGAAAGTACCAATACATGCTACAGCATGATGAACTTTGAAAAAATTATGCTGTCATAAAAGACCATATATTGTACAATTTCATTTATATAAAAAGTCCAGAATAGGCAACTCTATAGAGACAGGAAGTAAATTAGTCTTTGCCCAGGGCTGGAGACGAAAGGGTGGAGGGGATGCAGTGACTGCTTGTGGATACAGCGTTTCTTTTAGGGATACCAAAGCTTTCTAAAATTAGATGGTTGCATAACTCTAAATACTCTTTAAAAAACATTGAATTGTATACTTTACATGGGTGAATTGTATGGTATAGGAATTATATCTCAAAAAAAGCTGTTAAAAATCAATAGTATTTTGCCATATCAACCTCCAGTTTGGCCTCCTGTTCTTAAACACTACACATAAGAAATCCCCACTTTTGTAATCTGTGCTAAAGATCTGTTTTCATGTTGCTTGCTGCCTGAGGTAGGGCATATATCTTTATATCTCCAGTGTCTAGCACAGCTCCTGGTACTTAGGAGCCACCCAAATATTCATTGAACTGAAATGACAGCAATATTGCAATTAGTTTGAGAGGGAAAACATCCAGCAGTCCTTATCTTCGAAGACTGAGGCTTCCCCTATCCTCTATCCTTTGCCTATTCTCTCTCTCTCTCTCTCTCTCTCTCTCTCTCTCTCTCTCTCTCTATATATATATATATATATATATATATATATATATATATATATATATA
>NW_017731446.1:113121-116442 GCF_001890085.2 Hipposideros armiger | reverse complement strand
GTGACTCACAGCAGCCCAGCTCCAGGTTGAGCTGTTGTTCAGCATCTTAGCTGTGGAGGGCAGTGTCACTGGCCCTCATATGTGGAATCCGAACCGGGGCCCTCTGGTGTCCCAAGCCAGTTCTTAACCATCGCGCCACTCTGCCGGCCCCTGTGACTTTATTTTAAAATGCTAGAAGTGATATGCCAACATTACAAAAGTGAGGGAAATGAAGGAAAATTACAAAGTAGAGTAAAATTAGTCACTACCCTAATACTGAGAGGCTGCTGGTTACCTTTGCACCTCAATCTCCTCATATGTAAAATTGGGAATAATTAGCACTTTCTTTATGAGGCTTTGCGAGGACTAAACAAGATAGCAAATGTAAAGTGCTCACGTGCATGCGCGCGCGCACACACAGGGTTGTTTTATTAGAGCAAAAACAACCATTTTTATATAGTCTCTTTGTCTTGTTTTTCCTGTTTTTTTATAAAGTTGTTTTCTTGTACCTTTGTATCCCAGTTTCCTACTGCACATTGTTATATGCTCATTTTCTGTCTTGCTGTGCGTGATTACTGTAATTTTGAATGGTCGCGTTCTGTTCTGTGGTAGGGTGTGGGTGTACTTTCAGAGTTTATCTGTCCCCCTATCGTGAAACATTTGGGTTGCTTCCAGTTCAGTGTATAAATAGTACTTATGGGAAGAGTTGTTCGTGTGCAGGTTACTTCATCTCTGTGTCTTTGTTGCCCTGATCCTAAATGGGGTTAAAATAGTATCTACCTGAGAGGATAGCTGTATGGGTTAGATGAGGTAACACAGCAAAGCACTTGAAACAGTGCCTGGCACCTACCAGATGCTCAGTAAAAACATTACCTCTTAACCTCTGTTTGGGTTTATTTCTTTAGGTTCACTCACCAGAGATGGGGTTTCTTCATTCACTGGTTTTTCAGAAAGATTTTAGCAGTTTATGATGTCAACAGCATTATGTAAAAAGACCCATTTCTCTACACCCTCACTAGCAGACATCCCAGGGTGTAACTCTCTTTCCCTTTAAAATAATGGTGAAAAATAAATTCATTCATATTTGGGCAGCTTGCTATGACCCGAACTCACTTCCGCTCATTGCCCTGAACACTCAGACCTCATGTCACAAAGGTGAGGTTCTAGAGGCTATTTGTAAGTATCTTTTCCTGGAGCTTTCAATCCCCAGCTACTTTCCACCAAATTATAGCAAAAGTTGGTCCGTAGAAGCTAAAAACCCAGCCTATTTTATTCCTTATTGAAGTACATGCTATTGGGTATCTTTTTATTTTTACTAAAATGAACTATCAGTTTGCTCCCCCTCCCCTCATGAGAAAAGAAATCAGCAAGAGTAACCGTGTGCCCTGGTTTCCCTAGCTTGTACTTGTCCTGGTGTAATTATTTATAGTGCCCCCTTCACTCTCAAAAGTGACCTACGTAGTTTGAATGATAAATTATATTGTCACCTCATCCCAGGGGATTCCTCATCGGCCAGGTTGTCTTGCCTGCACTTGCCACCTCACTGCTCCCCTAGATGATTTTCTGTCCAAAAAAGGAGTCAGCCACATTGCCTGTCCCAAGCTTCACCTGAGGTCCTCACGTGTCCCCAGCCTCTTCTGAATTAACATTAGCCCAATAGGCATTTACTCAAGTTTTCCCATTTTATCCCTTGTTTCCCCCATATCTTGCAGCTAGATAATTGTCAATGGCATAGGCAGGGCAGAGCGCATTAAATTTGTTTCCCAAGTTGCTCTTTGTCCTTCAGAATTATTTATTTTGCACCTCAGCTCATCCCCATTTCTCACCACTTAAAATTTTGAAAATTATTATCTGCTTTCAAGTTCATCTTAAATGGAAACAAGATATTAGGACTTTTAACACTCACTGCTCTTGCCCTTATCAGATATAATAAGGTTGTTGATATTCATAACTCGCCTCAGAAGCCCTCATGCAAACACGGCAGACAGGTCTAAGCTGAGTAGCTTGTAGCAAGGACACGGCCAAGGTGACACACACAACCCCCATCTCCTCGCTTGGTCACAGGTAGAGTTTCGTTCACAAAATGAAAATCTGTAAGCACAGAAGATTTGGCATTGGAAAAATGAAAACAAATTAGCTCCTCGGTGATGATTACCCTTTGCACTTAGGTAACTGTATTTTAAAGGCATAAAGGGATTTTATGATTTGGAAGGCTCTCTTTCTCCCCAGAGAAGTGCCTGCATTCCTTGGGTAATGTGTTCACCGTTTTGAGGAAGAAAATGTTTTGAACGAGGGATGCTGCCATCTTGAACTAGTGCAGGGTCAATGTGGGGCTGTAGCTCATAGTTCAGATTGTGAATTATCAATAGAAAATTTGTGTTTCCGTTTGTTTTAACCAGGTGACTTTCGGATGGTGGTTGGAGAGGATAAGACAAAAGTGTTGAATATTGTAAAGCCCAACATAGCCCACTTTCGTGAGCTCTATGACAACATACTACAGGAGAATCCCCAAGTGGTGTATAAAATCCAGCAAGGCAGACTGGAGGTAACTCTGTGTGAAAAATAATTTCTGTTGTTTCTAAGGCAGGAGCTGTTTTAAGGGGAAAAGCAAGGGTTAGAGCAGCATGACTAGTGTGGTAACATTTATAATTTTAAAAGTAAGTTTTGTATATAAACATGTTCTTCTTTATATTGGAATAATGCTGAAAGGTAACACAAGAGACTAGTAATAAGAGGCCACCTTTGAAGAGGGGAACCAGGGGCTGACTGAGGGGAACATGGCGTGTCTTCATCATGCGTCTCTTTTGCCATTTGAAATTCTTACTATGCATATTAATCACCAGTCAAAAGCAAGTGAAAATGAACTCTCAGATTACCTTCTCTCCATCCCCAATCCCATTTGCCTCCCCAGAGGGAACCCTTCTGACAGTTGGGCATTTATTCCTCCAGGTCCTTTTGCATGCCCATGGATGAAGTGCTTTGGCCTTTTTTGGTTTGGTTTTGTTTTACTTAAATGGACTCATACATATTATTCTGAAGCTTCCCCCCCCCCACTTGTGTTTATTATGTCTTGGAACTCTCTTTTTGATACATCAAATAAAAACTTCTTTCAAGGTATTTTTTAAATAATATTAAGAATTTGAAAAGTAAAATAAGAACAAAGTGGGACGTATCATGCTACCTGACATCAAATCATACTACAAGGCTACAGTAATCAAAACAGTATGGCACTGGCATAAAAACAGACACATAGATCAATGGAACAGAATAGAGAGCCCAGAAATAAACCCATCCATATACGGGCAGTTAGTCTATGACAATGGAAGCAAGAATTTACATTGG
>NW_017731446.1:108140-110527 GCF_001890085.2 Hipposideros armiger | reverse complement strand
ACACACACACACACACACACACACACACACACACACACACACACACACTCACACTCTTATTTCCCTTCCACCTAACTCCCTCTTGCTCCACATAGTTATTTCCTGATTTTTGGTTAAGTTAATATTCAATATTTACTTTATTATGACAACTTTTTCTTGATTGCTGACATATACTATGATGAAATTTATTTTCCTGTACAATTTTGGTCTTCTTGGAGTTAATAATTGTCTCATATTTTTCACTTGCTGGGTTTTCTTCATACCTGTGTCACTAGTTCATCCTCATATTCTCTAACAATTCTGTGAAACTTTTCCCATTATAGACGAACACATCAGGTATTTTCTCTGTTTCTTGTTTTCCTTGAAGACATTCTTCGTGGAGCACTGTGCCCCCGTTCCTTTCTGGACTGGTTGTTTATAGTCTTGCTGCACAACTGTTCTCCTGGAACGTCTTTTCATTATCACCCTGAAAATTTTTTTGCCTCTCTCCTTTACTAGTTTTTATTTTCTGGATCTTTACCTTCTTCTTTCATGGTTATACTTCAATTTCAATGAAGTATACCTTCCTAACATAGGTTGTGAGGGAGGTAAATACTTTAAAACCATGTACACCTGAAAATTCTACCCTTGCACTAATTGATAGTTTGGGCTAGATATCAAGTTCTAGGCTGGAAATAATTTTCTCTTAAATTTTTAAGTCATAGCTTCATTTCTTCTAGTTTCTAGTGTTGCTTAAAATGTCCAATGACATTCAGGTTCTTATCCTTTGGATGTGACCTTTTTATCTCTCTGACAGAGTTTAAGATCTTTTCCTTTTCCTAGAATCCTTACATGATGATTTGCCTCTGTCTTTGTATATATCTATTTTTCATTTATTATTCTGGCACTTCATGAGCCTTCTCAGTCTGGAAATGAATGACCTTCAATTCTAGGAAATTTTCTTTTATTATTTCCATAATAATTTCTTCATATCTACGTTCTTATAGTTTGTTCTTTCTGAAATCCCTATTAGTTGGTTGTTGAACTCCTGGTTTGATTTTTTTCTTGTTTCTTTGGTTTTATTTTTTTTTCTGCTTTCCAAAATAACTTTTCAAATTGATCTTCTGACACTTCTATTAATTATTTTTTCCCCACACATAGTATAGTTTATTTATTTCCCTTCTAGCCCTGGGCTCAGTATGTAAATGGCTTCTCTTCACCCTTTGGGTTGACAGTTTTCTCCAGGTTGCTGCTGATGATAGGATAAAGCTCAGCACAGAAGGACCTCAGGTCCAGCACCATGGTCCTGAGCTCCCCATGGGCCGCCTCATCTCGCTCATGCACTCGGTAATCCATTACATGGGCCTCCTTAGAGGCCTTGGCCACAGCATCCCCGCATTCTGAGAAGCACTTGGAAATGGTTGTCTGGAAGGCTTCTACTTTGGTCTTGACTGCATTCACTCTCTTCCAGCACCTTCTCCTGGATTGCCACCCCAAAGTCATTTCCATCCTCAACCTTGGGGATCAGGTGCTGGATCCAAGTGATCACCAGAATGCATTTTTCTTTGAGTTCAGACTTCGGCTTAACCAGGGCAAGCAGGGCCAGGACCTTCTCATTCCCAGGAAGAAAGCCGCATTTAGGGACTTCTTTCTTCTCCTGCTTATCTGTTTCCATTTCATCATCCTTGAGTGGGTGGTCTGGAATAGGGATGTCCAGTGGGGCCCGGAGAGAGGTCAGGTCAGCCACGCTGAGGGAGTCCTTTTGCGAGAACTGATTCAGGTGTGTGATTCTCTGTGGCAAGAATCTGGAGAGGAATCCCTCAGTCTCCTGGAAAAGATTTTGCTGGAAGACACCTACCTGTTTGCAGGCTTCCCTGCTCAGGCGCACCCTGCAAGGCTTGGCCATGCTGCTCCAGTTGCTAGATATTCTGTCCCTGTTTACTGCCTGGCTGATATTTTAATTTCCTCTGAATGTTCTTTTTTATCACATTCTAATCTGTTTTATGAATATGTTATATTTTCTTATCTCTTTGAAGATTTTTATTATACTTTTTGAATTTTTTCCTTGCTCTCTACATCGTCTCTGTTTCTCTTTGTTCCTTTTTCAGTTGATTCCCTCTCATCTGTGA
This sequence comes from Hipposideros armiger, assembly GCF_001890085.2. NCBI lineage: Eukaryota > Metazoa > Chordata > Mammalia > Chiroptera > Hipposideridae > Hipposideros > Hipposideros armiger. Next base: position 108,419 of record NW_017731446.1, on the reverse strand, counting down.
TGTTAGAGGCTCTCCTCAAATGCTCGGATGTTCTTCATGGCCTGTTTTTAAAGAGCAGTATATTTTTTTAAAACTGCAGACTAGAAGTTCTTTGTGAAGAATCATGTGCCTAGCTTCCAACGTTCTTGAAACTGAGCAAGGGAAAAGGGCTAGAACTTTTTTGTTTGTTTGTTTGTTTTTAATTAGGGAATTGGGGGGATGGGAACAGCACTGGGGAATTGGGGGAAGGGGAACAGACAAGTTGCTGTCCTTTTGTTCTTCAGTCTAGTTGTGGAGGAC
>NW_017731446.1:106625-107628 GCF_001890085.2 Hipposideros armiger | reverse complement strand
TCAAACTTTATCATACCTGGGATGCCTACTAGACTCGTGTTTGAACAGATTTAAGTGAGTAATTCCTAAGAATTACAGGCCTACAATATAAAACAACAAATTTCCATGCAAAACAATGTACCGCTTTGGGTACAAAATTACTGACATAATCAGACTGCCAGGGAAGTTAAATAATTTTTCCTTTGAGAAAAATAATTTGGATTTAAGATTTTTTTTAACTATAGAAACCACAGTTTTTTATCTTTAGAATTTTATCTACATTACTTTTTTTTTTAAGGTTTTATTGGGGAATTGGGTGATGGGAACAGAGTTGGGGAATTGGGGAAGGGGAACAGACAAGTTGCTGTCCTTTTGTTCTTCAGTCTAGTTGTGTAGGACGTCCCTTCATTGGCCAATGTTGGTATTGTGATCATTGCGCTCTTCCAGGGTGAGGCAGTCGCTCGGCGGCTATTGGACAGCCACTCACGGCGGCTCACGGCAGCTCACACCAGCTGCTAGCCACTCACAGTAGCACGGCAGCCCACTGCAGCCCCACTGCAGCCTATGCCGTTGCCAGTGACTCACGGTACCCCAGCTCCAGGTCGAGCTGTTGCTCACCATCTTAGCTGTAGAGGGTGCAGCATCACTGGCCCTCATGTGGGATCCGAACCGGGGTTCTGCTGCTCAGAGCTGGTGTCCCAAGCCAACTCCTAAAAACGTGCCACTTGGCCGGCCAATGCTCCTTTTTAAGCTGTTCTTCTTCCAAATAATAGGGACAACTAATATATTGAATAAAAATTAATGGAATTCTAGAACTGAAAGGGAACTTTAAAAAATAGGAATTATTTTAAACATAGGAAAGAATGGAGAGGGACATAAAATGCCCAGAATACCCACCACTCCTTTGAGCAGATTTTGCCAGGTTTGCTTCAAATTGAGTTTTTTTGTTTTTCTACCTATGAAAGATGAGGATATTTTACGCTCTTATGCCACCCCCATCAGTACACACACAGACACACACACA
>NW_017731446.1:60715-104022 GCF_001890085.2 Hipposideros armiger | reverse complement strand
GGGCAGTGTCACTGGCCCTCATATGTGGGATCCAAACCGGGGCCCTCTGGCGTCCCAAGCCAGTTCTTAACCATCGCGCCACTCGGCTGGCCCTAGAAATTTTTTTTAATGAAGAAGATAAACTTTTCCATATTCCTCACTGGGCCTATGAAAGCCTGCATGGTATAAGTTCTGATTGGTTTCTTATCCTGGGGAAACTTACAAGAAAAAGATTAGTAGGCTGAGCTACAATTCCAGCACTCCATCTGGTCTTGAGGCTGCATGCAACTGACACCCACCTTCTTCCTCCTCTACTAGCCATTCTAAATTCCCCTCACCATCATCCAGCACTTGTGCTGACTAGATGAGATGGCCCAGACCCTCATCCCTGAGGGTCTTCATTGTTCTATCATAGGGTTTTTCAACAGGGACATTATTGGTATTTTAAGATGGATAATCCTTTGTTTTGGGAGGCCAAAAATTTCCCCCTCTTGAGAACTGCTCCACCAGGCTGGCAGCTTTGGTGCAGTATGTGGTAGGAACAGTGGAGCCATGGTCTTGTGCCCATTTTGCACGCCTGTATACCTCTTTTGCTCTAAGGTGGCATCCATAAGCGATGTTACATGGTCCAACCATGTCACACAGTGAGCCCTGGACAGCGGAACTGGCGAGATCCTGTGGGCAGGAAAGGCAAACTCATGCTCAGAATATGTGTCACTTTCAGTAAAGATGAATTGCTGCCCCTTCCCAGGTAGAAAGAGTCCAGTGTAGTCAACTGCCCACCAAGTGACTAGTGAGTCTCAAGAGATGACCCTGTATCAGGATCTCAGCACCGGCCTCTGTTGCTGTCAGGACAGAGCCAGCAGCAGCAGCAGCTAAGTCAGCCTTGGTGAGTCGAAGCCCTAGCAAGATATTGGACCTAAGCAGAGCCTCTCCCTCTGCCACCAAGGCTACCCCTTTTGTGAGCCATTGTACCAGTCCTAAGATGACAGCGGCTGTTGCATCAACTGGCTGGATTGTTATTTGTGGTGGTTGTTGCTGCTTCTGTTGCTCTCTGATGGACGTTAACATACAATACAAAGATCTTCACACTTTGTGCCCACTCCCTAGGTCCAGCCACATGCCTCTTCCCCCACATTCTTTTTCTTCAGTTTTCCAATTTTTTTTCCTTTCAGGCCCCTAACTAACCAATGAACCATTCTTCACTCCGCATGTGTCTTTGATATTCTTACTTTGGGTCACTTTTCCCATGTAAAGTAGGTGATCAGGTATATCACCCGAAGCAGACTCATTGGGAGGATTCCCCCTCATTAATGTCTTTCAAGGCCATCCCCGAGTGAGGCTCTAGTGCATCATTTTCAGGTTGTACATACTAAGCCAAATCATCTCTGAAGCGAGCTCGTCCTTTCTCTTCTTCCAAAAGCCAGTCAGTCATGAGAGAGCCTCCATGTGGCCATATGCAGTAGCCAGTGGGAAAGCAGAACAGTGTGTGGTGATGGAACAGCACAGCGAATGTTACGGGATCTAGGCTTCCTGTTCGCGCAGCTTGCTTGTACCCTCTGGCCTTGCTCCTTCTAACGCTAGTGTACCTCTTCCATCTTATAGTGGATCACTGTTGATCCTGCCTGACTTTCTGACTTGGGGCATCTGACAGATCCCAGCTCATGATGGGCAGTTCTTGATGCATGGTCATTGGATGTCGCACGATTAGAAGCTCCATCTCTACCAGGATCTAGTATCTGGGAGCAGATTTCACATGGTGTATGGCTCTTCACCGTAGATGGCATGGCCTTGCCCCAGAACCCTAACAGTCTACCTTGTGATTCTCCTACTGAGAGCTATATAAGCTTCCCATGGCTTCTTTTTACACTGAGGTTACCTCTCGTACCATGGAGTTTACAAGGTGTGTGGCCCAAGTGGGCAGAGTTGTTTACACTGCTGCTTGGGCTGTTGCAGAGCTCTTGTCTGGGCCCCTCACAAACCTGGCATCCTTTTATATCATGTGGTAAATGGGTCTGAGCATTATTCCCAAGTGGAATATGCTGCCTCCAGAACCTGAAGAGGCCTACTAGATATTGTGCTTCTTTCTTAGTGGTGAGAGGTGCAAGATGCAATAAGCTGACCTTTACTTTCGAGAGGACATCCCAGCATGCTCCAGGCCACTTGACCCCTAAAAACATCACTGATATGGTGGGCTCTTGAAACTTCATAGGGTTACTCTTCTACCCTCCGGAGTGCATGTATCTACCAAGGCCTCCAATGTACTTGTCCCCTATTACTCACCAGGTGACAGTAGCAACATATCATTAATGTAGTGGACCAACATGAGATTGTACAAAATGTCCAAATAGTCTGGTTTCCTTTGAAAATCGTATGACAGAGGATGGGAGAGTTAACATAGCCCTGAGACAAACCATAGGTAATACGTTTGTCTGTCCTATATGAATGTGAGCTGCTTCTGATCCTCTTTCCCAGGGTTTGGCAAACTGCAGCTTGCGAGCCACATGCGACTCTTTGGGCACATACATGTGGCTCTGAAGTAAATTGAAAATGAAAATAAAACTATCATAGTTTCATTTATAAAATTTTTAAAGGATATTATTCACATAATGGTGATTTCCTTTGTTTTATGGCTCTTGAATAATTTTTAATTTGTTGTGAGGGACAGGATTGGCTCTTCCATCTCAAAAGTTTGCCGATCCCTGCTCTTTCCTACTAGGAATGGAAAAGAATGCTCTCACCAGGTCTGTGGCCCTATCCAGATACCTGCAATTCTGTTGATCTGCTCTAGCAGGTTTAGCACCTCTGGCACAGCAGACGCAATAGGGGCTTCTACTTGGTTGAGTGTGTGGTAGCCTACTGCAATCTGCAGGCTACTGCAGTCTGCAGAATCCATTTGGATTTTGTGAGGGACAGCCTTAATGGAGATGTGGTACGGACTATCAGCCCAAACCTAGTATTAGGGCTCTCCAGAGAAACAGAACCAATAAGAATAGGATGGATGGAGATTTTATATATAGAGATAAATAAATAAATATGTGTGTATATAGATATAGATATAGATATGGAGAGAGAGATAGATAGATAGATTGATTGATTTTAAGGAATTAGCTCACAGGATTGCGGGGGGGGGGGCTGGCAAGTTTGGAATATGCAGGGCACACTGGCAAGCAGGAGACCCAGGGAAGAGTATGTTGTAGCCTTGAGTCTGAGGGCAATCTGGAGACAGAATTCCTTCTTCCTCAGGAAACTAGTCTTTTTTCTTAAGGCCTTCAACTGATTAGATGAGGCCCACTCACATTATGCCTCCATAATCTGCTTTACTGACTTAAATGTTAATTACATCTAAAAAATACCTTCACAGTAACATTTAGACCAGGGGTCGGCAAACTTTTGCGACGGAAGAGCCAATCCTGTGCCTCACAACAATTTAAAAATTATTCGAGAGCCATAAAACAAATGAAATCACATTATGTGATAACATCCTTTAAAATTTTTACAAAAGAGACTATGATAGTTTTTATTTTTATTTTCAATTTTACTTCAGAGCCACATGTCTGTACCCAAAGAGCCGCATGTGGCTCACGAGCCGCAGTTTGCCGACCCCTGACTTAGACCAATGTTTAACCAAGCAACAGGGCACTATAGCCTAGCCAAGTTGACGCATTAAATTAAACATCACACCCCTACATCCTTTAGGTCCACAGGCAACACTAATCTCTACCATTCCTTCTGGAATGTGTTTTTATTTTTTAATTACTCTTTGGCCAGGGGGTGAGAATGGCAGCTCAAGAGGCTTCTACTCGGCCTTCTATACTATGACAGCTCCAAAATGACAGCCCCATGTTAGAGTGTGCTTTGTAGAACCATTCCTGGTACCAATTGTGTAAGGTCAGAATTTGGCAGATTTGAACCAAAGACCTCATCTGATCCTATGGTGGCACTGTGGAGTCAGATGGCCCTTCCTAGTTTTCCCATTATGGAGCAGAGTCCAGACCTTTGTATTTCTGCATGTTCCTGTCAGTGGTTATAGGCAGCTCACTTCAGCAGAGGAGTTCCAGGAGGGACTCTGAGAGAGTCCCAGCAGCCAGTGGAATGAGTACCTTGGCCCCGAAGCCAGCATCTGGGTGGTGCAGTACAGTCCACTATCATGTGACCATACTTACTGTTTTAAAATAATCAGCTTTATTGAGTTATAGTCACATGCCATAAAATTCAGTGGTTTTTAGTGTAGTCACAGAGTTGTGCAGTCATCGCCACAATCTTATTTTAGAAAATTCCTATCACTCCAAAAAGAAACTCATACCTACCAGCAGTCCCTACCTTCCCCTCCCCTCAGGCAACCACTAATTTACTTTCTGCCTCTACGAATTTGCCAGTTCTGGACACTTTGTATAAATAGAATCATTCAATATGTGGTCTTTTCCACATCTGCTTTTAAAATGCAGTTTGACTCTCACTATTTAACTGAATGCTTTCACCTTCATTGCCATTAAAACATGAAGAATTAAAGAGTAAGGATAATTAGAATTTAACTATTTATTGACATGTCACCTCATATTTTGTCTTTAAACACATGCTTTCAAGCAAAAATTCCAGTGCATTCTTTCCCTCAAGAGAAAGCAGTGTCAAGCAAAAATTCCAGTGCATTCTTTTCTTCAAGAGAAAGCAGTGTCAAATACTATTTTCTAATTCCTCATCGTACTGAAGCCATTTTGAAATCTCTAAAATTCCTGGAAGTTTCGTAGTTAAAGCCTTACAATTATATAAGGTCCTTTTCACTAACCTCAATACTTGGCCTCAAAATGAGTCCATAAATATCATTTCTAGCATATTTTACAGAAATATCCATATTTTTTGTTGTTGTTTATCTAGCCAAAGCTGAGTAGAGGTTGAATCCTGTGAATTTAGTACCATCTTCATGATAAATATGAAATATTTAGGTTAAAAACACCCTTCACCGTTATTGGAGCCACTAAATAATAGCATTTTTTTCTTTGCTTAGATTTTATAGGTAAAACTAGAAAATTTAGACATTGACATGTACTCCATAAATATTTGTTGAATGAAAAAAGGTGGTGGAATAAGTAAGTTCTACATTATTAAGAAAGTTGGTAGTATCTGGAAAACCCGAATCTAAAATTTAGTACATTCATTTGTCTAATGTTTTTCTTACTGTTCTGTTAAAGTTAAAACCTAAACATTTGTTAAAAGAATACAAAAAAAAAGATTCTTACTTGGAAAATAATGTGATGAGCTATTGAGGGTAGTGTTCCTGGTTCTCAATTTGGCAGGCAGTCAGTATTTACATGATTTTGTAAAAATTTGTTCCATGAATAAAGTACGTTAGACTGGGAGTTAGGAAAGCTAGGTGTGGCCTCAGCTCTGTGGCCAACTTTTGATTCAAAGGCTTCCTAGTAAAGTCTGATGTGTAGTTTTATATATGTTTTATTTCTGTATTTATCTTTTAATTTGATGTATTTTAGAATACACTGGAAACAAAAACCACTGGTGTCACTCCTATTTAAGAAATAATGAAAACTAAGTTTTATTGATGCAGTTATTCATTCCCTTATTCAATCAGTGGGGTTTTTTGTTGTTTTTTTTGTTGTTTTTTTTTTGAGTACCTACTCTGCCAGGAGATTAAAAGTGAATAAGATTAGTTTTTGTCATCACTTTATTCCTACAGTGTATGAAATACAGCATGGTATGTAAAAAGCCCTAAAGTCAGGAGACACAAATTTAGATTCCACTCTATGTCGCTGGCTGCATGATCCTGGCTGTATTACTCTGTGTCCCCTGTGTTTAAAATGGAAGAGGTAATCTGAGTGCCTGGATTTGCTGGGGCCTCAATGGATGTTAGCTGCAGCCTCCTTCCTTTAACTGCTGGATTTAAGACAAATAGAAATTTTAAAATTGAGAGTCAGAAATTGATCCTTAAAAAAAGCTTCTGTGTTTTTCTCCTCTAGAAATGGAATATTATAGGAAAAGAGTTGGCTTTTTTGAAGGAACTTAAAAATCTCAAACACTAATTATGCCTTCAGTTTCAGAAAGTAGAATGTCTCCTTAGCATGCTGCCTTATCTAGGGTATGGGTTCATATATGTTTGTGTGACTTTAAAAAGAAGCCATGTGTCTTTGGATATTTAAAGAAGTCAAAGTACTTTCCATAAACATCGTCTTTTTTTTTTTTCCCTTAGATAGATAAAAGCCCAGAAGGACAATTCACTCAGCTGATGACATTGCCCAAAACCTTACAGCAACAAATAAACCATATTATGGACCCTCCTGGGAAAAACAGAGATGTGGAAGAAACTCTATTACAAGTTGCTCATGACCCTGACTGTGGAGATGTGGTGCGACTAGGTATGTTTATGAACTTGATGTTGAGGAAGTGCTGGCCATGGGTAAAAGCAAACTTTGTGACTGAGACGCAGTCTTTATTCTTCCTTACCTAGTGAGATCAAGAGATAGATTGCTTCTGGGAGGAAGAAAACACTAACAATCTGGGGGTTTTCCAAATCTAAATTTTTATTTGTTTGAAGGAGAGTAGTTAAAGTACTTCTATTTTCAGATTCCTGGGTCCTAAATCATTGGGTGGGGGTGGGGGGAGGGTGGAAACAATGTTTCTTTTGGTCCCAAGTGCATAACTCCTAAAAGTTATTCAAAGGTATGTCTGTGTTCTTCGAGGTGGTCTGAGAAGGAAGGAGACTGGTGACATTTTTGATGCTTTTATAACATCAAGAACACAGCTTTCCTCAGCAAACTCCCATTCAGTGTGTCTGGCGGCGTGTCCAGCAGGTTCCCTCTGACATGGCCCATGTTCCCCACATTATCCCCAGGGCCTCCCGAATGTTTACCAAAAACTCTGCACCTTGTCTTCAGAGACCCACTTCCCTTGAGGTGTTAAAGGTTATTTGTGAGGTCAGTCAGTAAAGAAAGAATTATGGAATTGAAAATGACTCCCTCCCGCAGATGAGTGCATTCTCCTCTTTCATTGAGTAAGAACTTACTCCAAGGGGCAAAAACCACTGTGCTAGACACAATTCACAGTGACGATATGGAACATTAACTGCAGTCGGCGGGCTCCAAGCACACTCTCTCAGGGACCTGTCCCAGGTTGTCAGGGCACGTTTAAGATCACCAGGTACCTGTTCTGAAGATAAATATGGAGGCATATCATATGTTTGCTGTTTCTCATTTTAACATGATTCTGGTCACGGTGTGACCTCTTTCTGAGAGCATGAGGGGCTGTACTGTTGATTCTCACTGAGGGGGCCTCTGTATGTGTTTCCATAAGGAAAGTTTTTCCCCTAGGCAGGAACTTTTTTTTTTTTAATCTTTTTACATCTTGGAATGGAGAACAATCAGCCTTAAGCAGATTTAAAGTCCTAAAATGACCTTTGAGGGTCACCTAGGAGGCCTCTATGTGTGTTTCCATAATGAAAGTTTTTCCCCTAGGCAGGAACGTTGTTTTTTTTTTAATCTTTTTACATCTTGGAATGGAGAACCAGCAGCCTTTAGCAGATTTAAAGTCCTAAAATGACCTTTGAGGGTCACCTAACCCATCCCATTTTTAGGTGAGGAGGCCCAGGCCCAGGCCCAGAGGGGTCAGCCATTCGCCTGTGCTCACACAGCTGGTTGGTGACACGGCTGGCCGCTCCCATCTCCTGGCCCTCAGTCCTGATGCCCTTTTCACATTCACTCTATGACACCAGGACAGAAATAGATTTGCTGGTTTTATTGGATAACTAGAAAGAATATTTAGTTTCAGGTTTTAAAATGTGTCAAGATGACTAACATCTGGCTTTTTTGGCATCCTTGTTGGGTTTTTTTTTCCCCTCACAGGGCTTTCAGCAATCGTGAGACCTTCTAGTATGAGACAGAGCACCAAAGGCATTTTCACTGCTGGTAAGAACTTTTGAAAATCCATACTTAATGAAGCTGCTGGATTGAGTGGCCTCAGCAGTTCTGGTTAAAATGTAAAGCTTTGTCTGTATCCCGCAAGTGCTTGTGAAATGCTAAATTTTGATGGTCATAAACTAGGACATTGCAATAACGTACAGACAGGCAGACAGCACTATTTTCTGGTTATCTAAAAAAGTGAGACTATGTGAGGTACTGTTGGAAGGCTTTACTGCCCCTCTCAGTTTTCTGAGTAACTCCTTGCGTGCAGGTTTTCCCCTCATGTTTCTGATTTATGAAAGTTACACATGCGTATCATCGTAGAAGCCACAGTACCTGGCCCTTCTTCCCATTTACCCTCTCCAGGGACAGCTCCTTCCAACTTTCGGTGGGTTATTTTTGTTTTCACTGCCAGTTCTCTAAATAATAAACTTATATTGCTTCTGCTTTTTCCATTTTAGGCATTATCTGTTGACTTCTCACTATGGTAGATTAGAATTCAACTCTTCCACGCACCCTCACCACACACACTGAACCCTCCCATCTCTCTGTCCTAATATATTGGGTTGTCAGAAAAGTTATGACGCATTTTTGCAATGAAAAACATGAAAAAATACATCATGACTTTTCCAACAACTCAATAGTTGTATTGTAGCTTTGGTAAGGTCTGTCGCCAGGGTTCGCATTGTATGAGTATGTTAATGAGATTCAGAAGTGAGCCCCATAATGTACTTTTCCTTCTCTACACAACTTCCTTTTCCCATGGATATTGTCTTCACCTGTCTTACGAGCATGTCAGGGATCCCCTTTCCTGTATCTCGTGTCTTTTACCTTAATGGTGTACACTCTAGTTTTAGTGAAGCACACCATGCAGTAATTTTCTGAGAAAGAGTACATAGGAGGCAAATTTGTATGTCTAAATATATCTTTCTTTTTTTTTTTTAAGATTTTATTGGGAAATTGGGGGAGGGGAACAGCATTGGGGAATCAGGAAAGGGGAACAGACAAGTTGCTGTCCTTTTGTTCTTCAGTCTAGTTGTGGAGGATGTTGCTTCACTGGCCCATGTTGGTATTATCATTGTGCTCTTCCCTGGTGAGGCAGATCGGTCACCAGCCACTGGACGGCTGCTCACGCTGGCTGCCAGCCACTCACAGTAGCTTATGGCAACCCACTGCAGCCCCGCTGCAGCCTATGCCGTCACCGGCGACTCACGGCAGCCCAGCTGCAGGTTGAGCTGTTGTTCGCCATCTTAGCTGTACAGGGCACAGCATCACTGGCCCTCATGTGGGATCCGAACTGGGGCCCTCTGGCGTCCCAAGCCAGCTCTTAACCAACGCACCATTCAGCTGGCCCTCTAAATATATGTTTAGTCTACGCTCACACATAACTGAGACTTAGGCTGGAGATACATTGGAAATAATTTTCCTTTAGAATTTTGATATCATTGTTCTTTCTGGCAGCCTGTTAAATCTTTATTTTCCCCTAGGGCTCTGAAATTTCTCAGTGATGTGTTTTGATGTGAGTTTGTTTTTATCTGTTATACTGAGTCATTGCTCTTTCATTTAAGAAATTCAGAATATAAGACATTTTTCTTTTATTCTTTCTTTGCTCTTCCCATCTGTTTTCTGTCTTCTGTTTCTGGAACTCCTTTTATTCAAATATTGGATCTCCTAGGCTAGTCCTTTGGTTTCTTTCTTTTCTCTCCTATTTTTGATCTCTCTGTCCTTTTGTTTTGCTTTCTGGGAGATTTTCTCAACTTTAGCTTCTAACCCTTCTCCTGAGTTTTTTATTTCTTCTGTTCCATTTTTAATTTCCAGGAGCTCTTTTTGTTTTCTTTTTTTGTCCTCTGAATATCCCTTTTTAAAAATTTTAAAACATCCTGTTCTTGTTCTATGGTCTTAAGTATTTGAACATATCTTTGGATATTGCCAAATTGCCATTCTAGGTGGTTATATCAATTTATATAGTCTCCCTAGTAGTAAACAAGAGTTCTTGTTTTTCCCCATTCTTTCCAAAACCTGGTGTTGTCAAATGATGGACTTTTCTAGTTCAGTCTTTCCTATGTAACCATCTACTGAATGTCTTTCATGTGCTAGCCACACAGGATACAAAGTAAACACAAGACACCATCCTGCCTTCAAGAAGTTCATAATCTAGAAAGGGAGACAGGTGTATAAATAGAAATTTGCAGTACTAGGGCATAAATGGCTCAGAGGTAACACAAAGAAGGGAGTGACCTTTTAGCCTGATTCTAATCCCTGGGTTGAGATCGCCAGGGAGCTGGCATGGTCACACCTCTTAAGGTCTCAACCCAACTGCCTGGATAGAGCCAAGTATTTGGCCCCACGGACGCTATGTGGCCCTCCTGGAAAGATTCAGCCAAAGATTCACGAAAGATTTAGTAACACATGTGCCAAATCTACTCAGCTGAAGATTTTCCTATCACTTGGGTACATAGCTTTGCATTTCCAATTAAGATATTTATTCAGTGTTCCTGCTGATTTATCCTGGTAAGGCTGAAGATGAGGTGCTTATGTTTACTTGGGTGGTTCAGGTTATTAATCTGTGTTTTGCATGATTGCAGCTCCCTTGCTATAATCTTGGGTGAGGCTTGAATGCTTGGGGTTCTGTTTGTTCTTTTTTTTGGCTTCCTGTACTATAAGGAATTACTGTATTTATTGGTGATTTTTTGTTTTAAGTTGTGAGAATGGTAGTGTGATGGGTTTTTTTTTAAAACTTCCTTTCCTTGTAGAAATACATACTAAAATATTTACAGATGAAATGACAGGATTCTGAGATTTGCTTCAAAATAAAACATGGTGAGGGAGGATGACACAAGATTAGTCATGAGATGATACAATGTGGAAGCTGGATGAATACACATGGAGATATACTATACCATTATTTCATAAGTTTGGATTTTTCTCTCATAAAAGGTTTTTCACATTGCATCATCTGTCATCTCTGGACCTTTCAACCTGAATGAACCTTTGGTCCTCTTTCCACACGTTCTTCCCAGTGGCCAGCAGAGGGCAGCGGGTAACACCTCACAGAACTCAGCCCAGATTTCCTTGTGGACGTGGAGTGCCCACCACGGGGTCCCTTGAGTGCTTCCTGCTTGCTTCCCTTTCCTTCTAAAGATGCCTCATTGGAGTGAAGAAGTCAAAGTAACTGAATGTCTGTAACCTGCACTGAGGCTGCAGAACTTGTGGAAAGTGATGCAATCCCGTCAAATTCTGTAGGTTTACTTGGCTCATGCTCTGGCCTCTCTGGTTTTTTTTTTTTGGTTTTTTTTTAACTTTTTTTTTTAATTGGGGAACGGTGTGTTTTCCCCAGGACCCATCAGCTCGAAGTCAAGTTGTTTCAATCGAGTTGTGGAGGGGCGCAGCTCTGCTCTAAGTCCAGTTGCCGTTTTCAATCTAGTTGTGGGGGATGCAGCCCACCATCCCATGTGAGAGTCGAACTGGCAGCCTTGTTGTTAAGAGCACATGCTCTAACCAACTGAGCCATCCGGTTACCTATCGGCAGCTCAGCTCAAGTCATTGTCTTCAATCTAATTGCGGAGGGCGCAGCTCACTGGCCCATGTGGGAATCAAACTGACAATCCTGTTGCTTAGAGCTTGCGCTCTAACCAACTGAGCCATCTGGCCGCCCCTGGATTCTCTGGTTTATGGTAGTTTTGGGCTATGGTGAAGGCAGCCCAGGCTAAGGGCAAGGGTTTGTGAGCCACAGAAACTAGAGTTCAAATTTCAATTTAACTACTGTGACTTGGGCAAGTTACGTAATTTTTTTGCGTTTGGATTTCATAGGAATAATTACACCTGGCTCACCAGGTTGTGAAAATTGTATCTTAACTATATAAAAGCATCTAGCACTGGGGCTAAATTTCCTTCTTTTGGTATCATTACCTAAAAGCTTCCTGACCTCTTTTTAGAACGTGGCTCTGTGCACTGTCGTATTCAAACAGTATTAGTCCCTTAACCAGGCCTCCAGCTGGAGTAAACTAGCAATGGAAGGAACTGAGTGGCTGGTTTGCCTGTGTCTCCTTCCTGTAAGTACACAGCAAGCTTCAGAACTGCCACCCTCCCACGCTTTGTTCTTTAGAAGCCCCCTTGTCGCAGTGGTAGCTGTTGTTTTGCCTTGGCTTTTACCCAGTCTGTCTCCCCGAAATCTCCAAATTGTATCTCTGTTTAGTTTTCAGCCGAGTTATGTATTATCTGCTGGGTGAAAAACCTCCAGTGTATTTGGTTGAGTTTTTATTCCTGTGTATCCATTATCCCTCCGCTCCTCTGCAACCTCCTACTCATAATGGGGGTAAAAAGGAAGGTTCAATCTTCCCCTGAGCCAGCAAATACCTTTTATATTCAAGTACAATTCAATTCAGACAGGTAGCTAAGGAGAAGCTAAGCTTGGGATCAGAAGACATTGGCTTGAAATTGTAGTTATTCATTTCCTGGCCCTGTGAACCTTGGTATGTTAATTAGCCCATTTTTGAAATGATGGGGCTACTAATACTCAACTCACAAGGTGTTCTGAGAGTCTCTAGTATGTTTCCCAAACTTGGGTAAGTCTAGTCTAAGTCTCACTCTATTCCTAGACAAGATGGAAGGGGCATCTATACCAGTTCAGAGGGTTGCCCTTTCTCATAAACTGTGTTGGCTAACACAGCAGTGTGTTTTCATGCGGTCTTTTCACTCTGTCTTTGTGAGTTCCCTTGAAATACCCTGACCATCAGATACACCCAGAGAAGTGAGTTCAGAAATGCTTCCAAAACCAAACACTGTTTTTTCCACTTTAGCCTGAGATTTGATCATTTAAAAAATAATGTTGACTTCTCTTAGACGGTGCTGTTGATAGACAGACTATCAGAGTTCTCGTCAGGGAAGGGGATCAGCAGCTGGAGACAGCCAGCTCAGGTGCAGCGAAAGACTGTCCAGCTTCCTAATGCTTGCCTGCCCCTCCTTTCATAGTAGCAGCAGATGGCATCACCTCCAAACTGGTAACAGAAGACCAGCTAAGCAAACTGTCATATTCTGAGCTGCAGCAATCTTTTATGTTTCTAATCTGATTGGGGAGAAGTGGAGTTGTTTGAGTATCTGGTGTGGGAACCAGGAGAGAAATGGGGGAAGGTAGTCATTAGACTGAGAAGTAAGCAGCAGCCAGACAAAGGGAAGGCCTTAAAAGCCATGAAAAGGAATTCAGAGTTTATTCTGAGGGCAGAGGGAAGCCACTGAAGGACTGTAGAAAGACCACTATAGCTAGAAAATAAAGAACAGATTAAAAGGTTATAAGCTATTGCTTGGGAAACTGGTTAGATACGGTTGCAGCCAGCCAGGTAAGGACTTATAACAGCCTGAACTCAGGCCATTGCACTATAGGCAGAGAGAAGAGCTGCAAAACATATTTACAAGGTAGATTGCCAAGTCTTGGCGATTGGAGGGATATGGGAAGTGAAGGAGAAAGAAAAGTCATAGATAATTCCCAGGTTTCTGGCTTGGGAAGCAGTAAATGGGGGTGCCGTTCCAGGATGTAAGGAAGGTTGAGGGAGGATATGAGTTTAGTTTTTGAAATCTTGCTTTATTTCCCCCCACCTGACTTTCTGGTCAATCAGAATTAACTGGGACAGATACCTATTTACTTCTTTAGCTTCAAAAAAGTCAACTGAATTAACAAGACAGGTTTAGTCTTGTTCCTAAAAAGATTTTGGCAAGCCTCAGATGATTCTTACCAGCTCTTCTTGAAACACAATAGAATGGATCATTCATTGTCCTCTGCTTCTGATTTCTTTTTTTTTTTTAATGTTATGTTTTATACAGTATTTTTTTCTTTCTTTTTTAATATTTTTTTTCATTGGGGAACAGTGTACTTCTCCAACACCCATCAGCTCCAAGCCAAGCAGTTGTTTTCAATCTAGTTGTGGAGAGAGTTTTTCCAGGATCCATCAGCTCCAAGTCAAGTAGTTGTTTCAATCTAGTTGTGGAAGGAGCATCTCAGTGGCCCATGTGGGGATCGAACCGGCAACCTTGGTGTTGTGAGCACTGTGCTCTAACCAACTGAGCTGACTAGCCGCCCTCCTTCTGATTTCTTATAACTAAAACATTTCCTCCATTTTTT
This sequence comes from Hipposideros armiger, assembly GCF_001890085.2. NCBI lineage: Eukaryota > Metazoa > Chordata > Mammalia > Chiroptera > Hipposideridae > Hipposideros > Hipposideros armiger. The sequence continues at coordinate 90,024 of NW_017731446.1, read as the reverse complement.
TGGTACCTACGTATTTAAATAAGAGCACATAATAACAGTTAAGATTTTTTTTTCTGGTGATATGCTTACCATTTAAACCTGAAAATGTTTTAAATAGTTGTACTTCTGCCTCAGAAGAGATTTTCTTTGTAGATATATCTAATTGTGGTTGGAAATTAATTAGGAGAATGTTGAGTACTTACTGAATTTCTCTCCTAAAAATCTGAAATATAGAATTATGGGAAGGTAGGAGACCTCTCACCTCTCACCACTAGTCATAGCTCTGCCTCACATTGTTTCGTAGAGATTTTTCCCGTCATTGGACCCATCAGTTTAAGGTCACACAGGGAATTTAGTCTTACATATGTAGTAGCTTTGCTGTAGGTCACGTGAAGCAAGATGGAAATCAACAGAAGAAAAACCGTAGAAGCCATGCATTGAAGTAGATTTCTCTATACTTCCAAAACAAAGTTCTGACTAGATACTAATCAGAATTCATAATGACTAGCTTTCGGTAAGTAAGGATCTGTCTGAAGATATATCTAAAGAGATGTTGCATCTCATTCAGGAAGGAGCAAAAACAATTACGGCTCTTAGAGTCAAGTTTCTCTCTCAGCAGGCTGTCTTCCCTCAAGACACATTCAATTTGCACACTTCCTAAATCACCATCCTTTTTTTAGAAAGGAAAAAGAAACCAAAAGTAAACTTTTAATGTATGCCAAGTAGAATTCTATGGATTATAAATTCTGTGGATTGTAAACTCTGTGAGGGCATAGACCCTAACTGTTGTTCATACCAGTATCCCCAACAACCCGCTCAGTGTCTTATATACAGAGGGAGCCAAAAAAATGGAAAAAACTATTAAAATTGTAATACTCAATATATACAGATCACAAAATACGAATACAAGTCATGTTTGACTTCTGCAATTACAAGAGGTGTTCAAAGTGGTTACCATCAGCGTCCAGACACTTCTGATTACAGTGTACTACTGCTTGAGCAACATTGACCAAGGTGTCCCCTTGTGTACATTTTTTTGGCACCCCCAGTATATAGGTGCTCAATAAATACTCATTTAGTATATCTCAGTGACTGAATAAATATAAGATTCTAGATCTTGTGGTAGTATGGAAAATCTCCATATATATAGAAAACCGCACAAATCATACATTTGGTGAATTTTCACAAAATAAATGCATTCATGAGCCTAGTGCCCAGATGAAGAAATAGAACAGCACCCGTCCCCCAGAACCCGCCTTGTGCCCAGTCACAGCCACTACTCCTCCAAGAGTAACTACTCTAGTAACTTCTAATGCTGTTAAATGTTTCTATTTTGCCCATAATTTGAACTTTATGTAAATATGTACTCTCTTATGCCTTTCTCTCTTCATATCATCAGTGAGATTCGTCATGGTGTTGGGAGCAGTAGTAGTTCGTTTATTCTCAGTCCAGTGGATGAATATACACAATTTATCCACTCGGCTCTTGATGGTTTCTTGAGTTGTTTCCAGTGTGGGACAATTACAAGGAGTGCTGCCATGCATGTTTCTGTACCTGTCTTCTAGTGAGCATATGTGTGCATCTCTGTCAGATACAAACTTAGGGATAGAATTACTGGATCTAAAGTGTGTGAATGTTTGATGGAGGTAGACACTGCCAAACAATTGTCCAAATCACACTCCCACTTAGCAGGGTTCCTGTTGCAGCACTTCCTTGGCCAAAACTTGGTATTATGTGTCTTTTTCATTTTAGGCACTTCGGTAGATGAGTAGTGGTCATACTTGAGTTTTAATTTACATTTTCCTGGTGACTAATAAAGTTGGGCATTTGTTTATATGCTTATTTGGATCTCCTCTTTTGTGAAGTACCTATTCCAGCCTTTGCTCATTTTTTTATGGAGCTGTCTTCCTTTTCTTACTGAGTTCTCTGTATAGCCTGGAATTAGGTTTTTTTTGTGAGATATATGTAATGCAAAAATCTCTCACTCTGGGGTTTGTTGTTTCACTCTCTTAATGATGTCTTTTGGTGAACAGAAGTCTTAATTTTACTGAGTCTGATTTACCCATTTTGTCCTTCATGCTTAGCAGCTTGTTGTGTCCTGTCTAGGAAAGTTGTCCTACTCTGTGGAGTCTAAGGTTCTTGAAGTCTAAGTCCTCAATCTTTGTTATGAGTAGAATGTTAAGGCAGAAAGGATCCTTCATTCTGATCTTTTGGTTCTTAACCTTTTGCAAGTTCTGGCTCCTATGAAAATCTGGCTAAAACCCTGGACCCTCTGTTCAGAAACGCACATGTGCACCTACCAGCCAACTGTACAGGTCCAGGGAGCTCACAGACTGACATGGAAGCCTACCCATGGGCCCCTTGTTAAAGAACCCCTAACCTAGTCCAACCCAGTCATTGTGCAGATGAGGAAATCGAGGCCCAGAGAGGGGGAGTCACACTGTAAGTTTGTGACTCAGCTGGGACTGGAATCCAGGTCTCATGACTCTTCTCCCAGGGCCCTTTGTAACGCAGTTCCCTGCTGCAGTCTTTCTGAGAATATCTCGCTGGCAGGGCCTTGGAAGGAAGAGACTGTTTTTAATTATGGGAAGTTTCTATCCACTAATAGCAAAAAATGGCTACATGGTGCCACTCGTGCACTTGATGTATTTACCTTAAATGTTAAGCTCCAAGGAGTCTGTGAGTAAGTTTTTGAATTTGAGCTGGGGCTTATGATGGTTGATGCCTCCTCTTCTAGATGTGACTCAGTGGCCTGGGGTTTCTGTGATGAACCTTACCATGTGTATGCAACTACCTGTATTCTGCTTAGTGTTTTGATTGGTTCTGGCTAGAATTTTTAGAAGTACCTTACATAGTAAGTTTCCAGTCTCAATGCTCAAGTGGGTGGGGTTTACTATACTGGTTGCCCCAGGGAGAAAATTAAAAGAGGTGGAGGCAGGGAAGGGAGCTCTGAGTTTCTTAACTAGGCTATGTCACTTTGCAAGTAGCCAGTCAGTCAATAGACAAGCTAGGCCAGAGTTTCTAGACGTATTTGCTGATGATTTTACTTGTACTTTGCCTTTCAACCTGCCACTGCCTGCAGTAGCCTCTTAAAAGGTCCTAAGTGGACTAGGCAGCTCATAGGTAACATGGCCAGGTATTTTCAAGAGAGCACTCAAACCCCAGTGCTAGGAGTCTCCGGAACTAATCCTGTTACGTTGTCAGCAGTGCTTACAAAGTGCACTGCCAAGGTGTGCATTTCATACTCAGCACAGACCAGTTTGTATCTCACGGTAAAAAGGACTGTTCGGATCTTTGGGCCACACCCTGAAACACAGACTAAATGATCTCATCCTCAACACAAAGGAAGTCGAGCCCAAAATACTGTCTGCAAATAGGAGCCTATTAGATCTGACAGACAAATAACATCCTATTTATTCTACCCCATTTTACTTCTTTCCTATAAGCCCCCCAGAGAGCTTCTCTGATTTTATCATGTACTTGTGACTAAGTAGATAGAGGGTGCTGGAAGGCCAGATACCTGAATGAGGTGCGTCTTTTCCATCATTTCAAAAGTGTTTACTGAGCACCTACTATGTGCTGTGTACTATACTGGGTGATAGGGATACAGGGATGAATAGGACAAGATCCCTGTCCTCAAGGAACTCCCAGTCTAGCAGAGTGACAGGTGAGTAAATTGATGAGCGCTGTGCTGTGTGTCAGCACAGGGACTGTGGAACTAGGGGGACCCATGTCTGAATTGGCCTGAGGAGTCAAGGAAGGCACTTGTAGAGAAGAAATCTGAAAGGGGACTTGATGTCTACCTGGCAGAAAGTTATGGAAATAATATTCACTCTGGGAAGATCAGCTGCATGCGCAGTGACACAGAAGCAGTGAGCTGGGAGTGGCTGGGATGCAGGCTTTGGGAGTTAGAAAGGGGCCAAGGATGCCCACTTACGTACAGATCTTATCTTTGTTCTTCCTTTCTCCTCCATTTAGAAAGAGCTACTAAATTCAAAGGCTGCCAATATACTCGTAATCAAAAGATTCACTTACCCCAGAAACTTAGGTACCTTTGGCATCTATATCACTGTTTCAATAGATGCCTAAATCAGAATCTTTTTCCCTCACGTTGATCACAGTGACCTTTAATAACCTTCAACTCCGAGGGTCTTCTAGACCCCTCAGTCAGCCCATCACTGCTCCACTCCAAAGACAAGTCTCTGGCCCAAATACCACAGAACCTCTAGCTGAGCATTCACCCAATAAGCCTCAACTTTCTCACTGTCTCTTCTTTTCTCTTTTAGGCATGAAGAAATCATTGATTTATAGTTCACTAAAACTGCATAAAATGTGGAAAGGATGGCTGAGGAAAACATCCTGATTTGGCTTGCTTTTATATGTTATCTATAGATGAATAAAGTGATACTTTTTAACAAAACAGTGTTTGTTATTTTGACCCATTGTTTGAAGATACCATGATTTGCATAATACAGCAAGTCCATGAACAACATTGTTTCTTTCAATGTCATTGCCTTATAATGTTGATGAGAAAAAAAAATCGATTCCCGTCCTGAGCCACTGTCTGTGTAGAGTTTGCACGTTCTCCCCATGTCTGTGTGGGTTTTCTCTGCGTCCTCTGGTTTCTTCCCATGTCCCACAGCTGTGTACGTGAAGTAAATCATCGTGTTTAAATTATCCCAATCCAAGTGTGGGTGGGTGTGTGTGTGAGTGCACCCTGCGATGGAAGGGCGCCCTCCCCAGGGTGGGGTCCCGCCTTGCACCCAGAGCTGCCAGGATAGGCCCAGCCACTCGAGACCCTGGACTGGAATGAGTGGGTTAGAAAATAATGATCATACTTGCTTTTATTAGTCTGTCTTAAATGTATGAATAGCCCACATTTATTTCGGTGTTTAATATTAGAAGTGTTTTCCATCTTTATTTAGAAGATTAATGATGTTTTCATGACCAGAAATAATGCCGTAGGAATTTAACTGTTGTTTATATCAATTAGCCTAGGGTAAAATTGGTTTCATTATATGTTGTTTTACTCAAAGTCACAATTTTCAAGAACCTTTTGACGAAATTAAATGATGACTTCGGTGCTTGATTTTTTTAGATGTATGTTAGACATTTATGCAGGGGAGACCAAATACCTTTGAGGACTTAGCATGAGAGGAGAAGAATCCCTTTACATACAAAGCCACCTGGGTTCTGCTTTCATAAGAGCTATAGCTGTGTTCTGCATTTTTTGGTACATGAGAGGCAGAGAGCTGAGAAACTGCATATGCTTGTGAATAGCGGCTCTGGGGGTTACAGGCAGGGAGTTTGGCTCTCACTGCCTAGTCTCCATCCTTGTTCACCTGGTTGGGTTTTTTTGGGGGGTTTTTTTTGGCTGAGCCATCCTGCCACCTGTTGGCAGCTCAGTGGCTGCTCAGCTTGGGCCAGGACTCGAACCGCTGTTGCTCAGAGCTCAAACTCTTGAGCAAGCCCTTAACCAACTGAGCCACTCAGCCAGCCCTCACCTGGTTTTTTTCCAGTGTGAGATCAGAAGTGTCGCATCAACATTTTCCTGGATCTAGGTTTTTTGTGTTTCTCTTTGTTCTTCATAAAGGTGTGTTGCAGTGACCTTTGGATGAGGAGCCTGTGACAGCCCCCTTGCAGGGCCTTCCCTATTGAAACAGGAATGTTTGGATAACAGGAAACCCACTGCAGAGCGCCTTGAACAACAAAAGGCTCGTCACTGGCTTCAGAGTTGGTTTGATTCAACAGGTTAACAGAATCATCCAGGATCCAGTTTTTCCATCTCTTCTCTCTCTGTCCTTTGCCATGTTGGAATTCTAACACACACACCCTCCCCACCCATCCCACCCCCACTCCCAATGTGCCTTAGGCTGCCTCCCATCTTAATTCTGAGACTGCTAGCAACAACTTCCAAGGACTTATATGCTTTCCCATCTTCATTTGGGGAAACAGAGAGGGCTCCTTTAAGAAGCCCTCTTAGAAAAGCAAGAAAACGGGCTGGCCAGTTAGCTCAATTGGTTAGAGCACAGTGCTTACAACACCTAAAGGTTGCCGGTTCAATCCCCACATGGGCCGCTGAGCTGTACCCTCCACAACTAGATTGAAACAACTATTTGACTTGGAGCTGATGGGTCCTAGAAAAACACACTGTTCCTTAATAAAAGAGAGAGAGAGAGAGAGAGAGAGAGAGAGAGAGAGAGAGAGAGAGAGAGAGAGAGAGAGAAAAGCAAGAAAATTTTCCAGCAGCCCCAGCAAGCCCCTGCCCGGTTTCATGGGCCCTCATTGGGTTACATGCCCTCCCCCAAGTCAGTAACAGGCCTGGCCATTGAAGGAACATTTGCTCCATTTCTACAGGGAAATCTGGATGGTGCTGACGTCCAAAGGGAGTTCCAGACCATTCTCAGCTGTAAAACCTCAGAGCCCCTGTAATATAAAACAAATGTTCAAGTATTAAACATTTATATGTTAACACTTTTCTTTAGCAATTCTCTCCGAGCTCTCATAGATCTGTACTGTCCAGTGAGGCGGCCACTAGACACATGTGGCCATAGAGCTCTTGAAATATGACTGGTCCAAATTGAGGTGTGATGAAAGTGTAGACTTACAGATTTCGAAGACTCAGTATGAAAAAAAGAATGTAGGATGTCTGAATAATTTTTCATATGGATTGCGTATCGAAATAATATTTGGATACATTGACTAAATATATTATTAATGCTAATATGAATACCAATGTCACGTATTCCTTTTTTCTTTTTTTTTAATGTACTACTAAACAGTTTAGATTCCACAGGGCAGTGCTGTCATGGGGCTTTATTGACAGGCTATACACTGGTTTCTTCCTGACGTGGGAAGGAGGCTACTTCTCTCTCCATTTGATGACTTGGAAAAACTATATTTCTCTTAGTCAACCATGTCTTGCCCATTAGTAAGCTCTCAAAAAAGTTTTTTGAGGAAAATAATGAAGCAAGAACATCCCAATTTTGTTTAACTTCCCTCTTTTAGATGTTGCCATGTTATATTGTTTACCGAATTCTTGCTTCATCGCTGATGGGAAAGAAGAAAGATTGTGGGTGTTTCACGGGTGTGTGAAAGAAAGGGTAGATTATTAGGACTTTGTGATGTCATTCAAAAGAAGCAGTTGGTGAATAACAATGGTTACTATTTGTGCAGTCTTAACAGCTGTAAACGTGTCTGAATGCTTTTTCCCAGGCATTATCTAATTTAATCCTCCTAACCATGCTGCGAGATGTATATTTTTATTATCCTTATTTTACAAGTGAGGAAACTCTCTCATCTCTCCAAACTCTGGTTTACATTACCTGCCTGGCCCTGTGGGATTTGAGGTTTTGACCGGTGTTCCTTGGCCAATTACGCATTATTATATTGAAAAACTGATTGAAACCAAATGAGTAGGGTTCCGGTCTACATCATAGCTCAGCGACCTTGATTGAAACGTTTAATCAAATGCATTAACATTGTGATTGAAATACTTACTTAGACCCCATTTGATCCCTAGCACAGGAGATTCCATTTAAGTTTTTCTTTTATAAGTACACTCTAGTTGTTTAACATTATTATATTTTTCTTAACTCACAAATAATTTTAAGGTTTCCTTTTTCGGAAAGACCAGATACTGCAAATAATTTATTTTTCAAATTCTGGAGTTATTCCAGAATATGAAGCTAATTGAACCAGAATTCACTGGGAGGTGACCCATTTCCAATTCATCAAGTCAGGAAAAAGTTTGGGGTAGTATTTTCACTATTTTAATTAGGAGTACAGTCACTTAACATAAATGCAGAGATGTCAATGGTATTTTTTTAATTGAGGTATAATTGACATACAACATTATGTTAGTTTCAGGTGTATAATATGATTCAATATTTGTATACATTGAAAAATGATCACCACAGTAAGCCTAGTTAACATTTGTCACCATACATAATTACAGATTTTTTTTTCTTGTGATGCAAACTTTTTAAGATTTACTATTTTAACAACTTTCAAATATGCAGTACAGTATTATTAATAACTATAGTTGCCATGCTGTACACTACATCCCCATGACTTATTTCTTTTATAATTGGAACCTTGTACCTTTTAACTCCCTTTACCCATTTTGCCCACCCCCAACCCCCTGCCACTGGCAACCGCCAATCTGTTCTCTATATGTATGAGCTTGGCATTTTGGGATGGGGGGAGGGGGCGGGGGGGCAGTGTTTGTTTGTTTTAGATTCCACATGTAAGTGAGAACATACGGTATTTGTCTTTCTCTGATTTATTTCATGTAACATAATGTCCTCGAGGTCCATCCATGTTGGCACAAATGACAAGATTTCATTCTTTTTTTAGGACTGAACACTGCTTCATTGTATTTACAAGCATGTACCACATCTTTATCCATTAATCTGTCAATAGGCACTTAGATTGTTTCCATATCTTGGCTATTGTAAATAATGCTGCAGTGAACATGGGGGTGCATAGCATATATCTTTTTCAGTTAGTGTTTTTGTTTTATTTGGATAAATACCCAGAAATAGAATTGCTAGATCATATGATAGTTCTATTTTTAATTTTGTGAGGAACCTCCATACTGTTTTCGAAAGTGGCTGCACCAATTTACATTCCCACCAACAGGACACAAGGGTTCCCTTTTCTCCACATCCTCACCAACACTTGTTATTTCTTGTCTTTTTTATAATAGCCATTCTAACAGGTGCGAGGTAATATCTCATTGTGTTGCATTTCCCTGATGATTAATGATATTGAGCATCTTTTCATGTACATGTTGGCCATCTGTATCTCTTTGGAAAAATATGTATTCCGATCCCCTGCTCATTCTTTTTTCTCTCCCATGTCAAAACTTAGAGGGTTTTGGTATTGTTGTTTTTTTAGTTTCAGGTGTACAAAATAATGCAATAGTTAAACATTTACACCCCTCACAAAGTGATAACCCCCCTCCTCCAATCTACTACCCTTCTGACATCGTGTATAGCTGTTATAGTTCCACTGACTCTGTTCCCTATGCTGTGCTCCACAGCCTATGACTGTATACCAGGGGTGCCAAAAAATGTACACATGACTTCTATTCATCTTTTGTGATCGGTATATATTATTACAATTTTAATACAGTTTTTTCCTTTCTTAAAATGTGTATACATTTTTGGGGCACCCTCTGTATATATGTATTTATTTATAGTTGACATTCAATATTATTCTGCTTCAGCTTCAGATGTACAGTGCAGTGGTCAGGCGCCTACACAGTCCATGAAGTAGTTTCCCTAATAAGACAAGTGCCCATCTGATACCCTACAAAATCTTTACAACATTATTGATTATATTCCCCAAACTGTATTTCATATCCCCATGGCTATATCGTGATTACTAATTTGCACTTTCTCATCCCTTTACCTTCTCCCCCATCCCCAACCCCTCCCACCTAGCAACCCTTGGGTTTTTTTCTCCTTATATCTCTGAGTCAATTTATGATTTGTTTGTTTATTCTGTTCTTTAGATTCCACATATAAGCAAAATCATATGGCATTTTTCTTTTACCATCTGATGTATTTTACTTAGCATAATATTCTCTAGGTCCATCCATGTTGTTGCAAATGGTAATATTTCATTTTTTATGGCCGAGTAATACTCCACTGCATAAATATACAACAGTTTCTTTATCCAATCTTCTATTGATGGGCATTTCAGTTGTTTCCATATCTTAGCTATTGTAAATAGCGCTGCAATAAACATAGGGATGCATATATTTTTTCAAATTAGTGTTTCGGATTTCTTTGGATAGATACCCAGAGTGGAATTGCTGGGTCATAAGGTAGTTACATTTTCAATTTTTTTTAAAAAGATTTTTATTGGGGAATTAGGGGAGGGGAACTGTGTTGGAGAATTGGGGAAGGGGACCAGCCAAGTTGTTGTTCTTCAATCTTCGTTGTGGATGGCGCCATTCACCTCACCACCTGGCTTCCCGTCATCAGCTCGTGGCCTCTGAACTCAAGGTGCTGTGTTCAATTTTAGTTGCAGATGGGCGTAGCCACCATCCCATGCAGGAGTCGAACCCAGCAGCCTTGTTGTTAAGAGCATCTGCTCTATCCATTGAGCCATCCGGGCGGCAGCCCAGCGCAAGGTGCTGAGTTTGTCTTAGTTGCAGGTGGGCGTAGCCCTCTGTTGAACAGGCAATCTTGTTACACCAGCTGAGCCATCGTGTCACCTGTTGGCAGCTCAGCGACAGCTCAGCTTGGGCGCAGCATCACTGGCCCATGTGGGAATCAAACCGGTGTCCCTGTTGCTCAGAGCTCGTGCTCTTAAGCCAACTCTTAACCAACTGAGCCACTCCGCCGGCCCCCATTTTCAACTTTTTGAGGAACCTTCACACAGTTTTCCATAGTGGCTACACCAGTCTGCAATCCCACCAACAGTGCATGATGGTTCCCTTTTCTCCACATCCTCTTCAGCACTTGTTTGTTAATTTATTGATGATTTCCGTTCGGAACAGAGTGAGGTAGTATCTCATTGTAATTTTTATTTGCATTTCTCTGATGATTAGTGATGTTGAGCATCTTTTCATATATCTGTTGGCCATCTGTATGTCCTCTTTAGAGAAATGTCTCTTTATGTCTTCTGCCCATTTTTTAATTGGGTTGTTTGTTTTTTTGGTGTTGAGTTGTGTGAGTCTTTTATACATTTTGGATATTAACCCCTTATCAGATGTATCATTGGCAAATATATTCTCCCATTTAATAGGATGCCTTTTTATTTTATTGATGGTTTCCTTTGCTGTAAAAAAAGCCACAAAACTTTTTAGTTTGATGTAATCCCACATGTTTATTTTTTCTTTTGCTTCCCTTGCCCGAGGGGATATATCAGTCAAAGTATTACAAAGGGTAATGTCTGCAATTTTACTTCCTTTATTTTCTTCTAGGTGTTTTATGGTTTCAGGTCTTACATTTAAGTCTTTGACCCATTTTGAATTTATTCTTGTATACGGCATAAGAAGGTGATCCAGCTTCATTGTTTTGCATGTGCCTGTCCAATTTTCCCAGCACCATTTATTAAATAGACTGTCTTTACCCCAACGTAAATTCCCTTTGCTCATTCTTTAATCAGACTGTTTTGAGTGTTTTGTTTGTTTTTGTGTGTCTGTTTTGTTATTGATTTGTATGAGTTCCTTATATATTTTGGATATTAACCCCAATCAGACATATTATTTGCAAGTACAGTAATACCTTGGTTTGTGAGCATAATTCGTTCTGGAAACAAACTACTTATATTGCAAGACATTGCTCATTTACCATGTTAAAATGTATGAGAAATGTTTGCTCATCTTGTGGGACACTTGCAAACCACGTTACTCATAATCCAAGGTTTTACTGTATTTTCTCCCAATGAGCAGATTGCCCTTTTATTTTGTTATGGTTTTCTTTGCTGTCCAGAAGCTTTTTTGTTTGATATAGTCCTTCTTGTTTAATTTTGCTTTTTTGCTTTTGCTTTTGTTGTCAAATCCAAAAAATCATTGCCAAGACTAATGTCAGAAGCTTATTGCCTATGTTTTCTTCTAGGAGTTTTATGGTTTCAGGTCTTACATTCAAGCTTTTGACCATTTTGAGTTTATTTTTGTGTATGTGTCAAATAATGGTCCAGTTTCATTCCTGCGTGTTGCTCTCCAGTTTTTCCAGCACCATTTATAGAAGACACTGTCCTTTCCCCATTGTGTATTCTTGGTTCCTTTGTCGTAAATTAATTGACCATATATGCCTAGGTTTATTTATGGGCTCTCTACTCTGTGCCATTCATCTATGTGTCTTTTTTTTTATGCCAATATCATTGTTGATGGTTTTATTGAGTTATCGGAAAAGTCATGACGCATTTTTGCAACGAAAAACAGAAAAAATACCTCATGACTTTTCCACCAACCCAATATTTGACTAGAACAAAAACATGTGTTTTCCAGATATTTTTATTCAAGACAAAAATGCAGGGTTTTTTCCAATAAAAAGAATGAGAATTTTAGAAATGTTTAAAATACATTTATTTTAAAACGTATACTAAGCAGGTTGTTTCCATCAGGTTGGCATGTGAACTTTATATGATTCTTTTACACTTGATGATGTAGCTAACACTCTTCTCAATTTCTCCTTCCTTTTTATTCACAGAACAAAACGGAAAGCACTCCCACTTTCCAGTTGCCAAATAATATTTCCTCATACAAGGTATGATCAAACAATATGATGAATGTTTAAATTTTAAAAATTGTACTACAGTAAAAGACATATTGCCATTAATCCCCTTCAAAATATTCTGCTTTGCTTCAAATACACTTATCCCATCATTTTTGCCACTTTCTGAAGCAGTTCTGGAAGTCCTCTTTCATGAGTGTCTTTAGTTGTGTTGTCGTGGCTGCCTCGATGTCCTGAATTACTTTGACTTTGGGAAAGAGCCAGAAGTCACACAGTGCCAGATCCGCTGAATAACGTGGATGAGGACACACCGTAATGTTTTTATTTGACAGAAATTGCTGTATACCAGAAGCGATGTGTGACATGGAGCATTGTCATGATGGAGGATGATTTACAGCACACTTTAAAACACACCTCCTCCCAACCATAGCTCACACCCGACTGTCTGCACCGAACAAGTTGAAACTTGTCACAACTGTTACTAAGGTTGGATGCACCACTTCCCGTATTGAAAATCCCTGCCTTTCCATTGGCTGGCACTCCAGCAGCATTCACCGTATTTTGTGATCACAAAGTCTCTGTGTCACACATCACTTCTGGTACGTCAATTTCTGCCAAAATAAAACATTACGGTGTGTCCTCATCCACCTTATTCACCGGATCTGGTACTGTGCGACTTCTAACTCTTCCCCAAAGTCAAAATGACTGTGAAAGGATAGCATTTTGAATCGATTCAGGATATCAAGACACTCACGAAAGAGGACTTCCAGAACTGCTTCAGGAAGTGTCAAGAATGATGGATAAGTGTGTTTGAAGCAAGGGGGGAGGGGTATTTTGAAGGGGACTAATGGCAATGTGTCTTTGTAATAATTATTTTTTTAATTTAAACATTTACCATATTTGTTGATCACACCTCATATTATTAACTACCTAGTGGAAATATATAGCCTTTCTATGCTTACTGGTATTAGAAGTTTACTTATCAACTCAGAAAGTGACTGCATGGTTTAACAGGAAAGGTGTGACCTCTGGGATGGTGACATCTGCATTCAAATCCCAACCTTACTGCTTATCAACCAAGTGACCCTGGGAGATCATTTATCCTCTAAGAATTTGGGTTTCCTCTTCTGGAAAATAGGGATAATCCCTACCTTGCAAAGGTTGGCATGAGGCTCAAATTAAATGACTATTGTAATACTTTATCCATCATAAAACTAACATACATAATGTCCTTTCTGATGAAGTCCAGTGATGAACAGACAGTGTGGTGTAATGGACAGAGCTCTGAATTTGGAGGCTAGAGGGGAAAGAAGGTGACACTACTGAAGTACCTTCTGCTTCCCCCCTGCACTTTACACAAGTTGTATCATTTTCCTTACGATAACCCTGCCAGGTTAATTTTCCCATTTTGCACTCTGCTCTTCTCACTATACCTCTTAGATTTAAGTTCAGGTGTTCATTATGCAAATTGCTGTGATCTTGGGGACAACATTTATTCTAACACTCAGTGTTCTTATTTGTAAAATGGTAGTAGTATTAATCCTAATATCACATAGTAGCACCTCAACTCCTTTTTGGAAATTCCCAAAGCGTTTTTAGAGCTAGATTAGCTCTAAATAAAAAAGTTTAAAAGCTCAGATAGATGGTTTCCTTTAGGATCCAGTGGAACAACACGCATAGTAACACTTAGCTCACAGTAGTTCAGTAAATAATCATGACATCCAGATCTAAATTAAGTTACTTGTACCAGCCCTCTGGTGTGACTTTATTTTAAAACTTCTCAGCATATACATTTTTTAAAATTTGTAGCAGTTTATATAGTAAAGATGCGATTACACAATAGCCGGGTCCTGGTCACCTTGATGAAATGGCAACGCTGTGCGGAAAAGCACAGTTGAAGGATGAGTTGTTCACATGGATATTGGCAATCTTCAGGAAAGAGGCAGGGAATGTGACAGAAAGGAAGACGGTGAGCAGGGCTCCAAAGCCCACCGGGAATGTCGGGAGGTCATTCAGAGATAGTGATAAGAGAAGCATTCTAGCTCATGGCGCAAGGCGCAAAACTCAAAAGGAAGAGAAGTTAGGTCAGGGGCAGACTCAGGAGCCAGTTAAGTTCAGGCTCCACCCCTGGGCCTGTGGCATGAGGTTGCTTTGTGGAAAGTGCTCCCTCTTCTGCCCATGGCACAACTAGTGGATCTTGTGCTGGCCTGACCATCTAGCTAATAGCCACACCGAACTCAATTACTGCTTTTGTTTGCAGGGTGGAGGGCCTGCCTCTGTCAGTGTAGTTTGATGGAGAGCTTTCCAGGTGCACAGATGAAGGGAAGAACATCTGATTCCAGGGAAAAAGAAGAAAACAATCCCCAGGGTAGGGCTTCTGAGACAGCGGCAAGAGAACTGTCCCTCGCTCTGTTTTGTCCAGGAAGTTCCTGTGCATAAAGTATGCATTCATGGAGTGGGAGAACAAGGCTGCTCAAACCTGTTTCCAATGGCAGAGCACCTGCAAGTCAGCTTCCTTTACAGAAGATGATGAAACACTGGTATTTCTATTTCTCATGATATGAACCATGTTTTAGCTCCGAACGTATCTATGGATTTAGCATCTGGGCTGGGCTGGAAACGCCTGCTTAATTAATTGTGCATACTGTTATAAATAACAGAGTCATAGCTGTAAACATACTGGCTCATGGAGAAAACAAGCTCATGGAGAAACAAGTGTCTCCATGATAGTCGTTTCAATATCCATTTGCCAATATGTTTTGATGTTCTGCTATTATTACTTGATAGTAGTCATCAGAAAAAAATATTGGAAGAAAAACTTAAAATTGACAAAGGACTAATCATTAGTTTTTTGTTTTTTTAAAGCAAATCAAAAAGGAAAAAAATATATATTTGGGGGAACTTTGGAGTCGGAAAGACCTGGGTTTACATCAAGAATATGAGCTGTGTGATAGTGGGCAAGTTACTAACTCGCTTGGAACCTGCTTCCTCTTCTTGAAGATGGAGAGATGAGCTACGAGGCAGGATTATTCTCCAGATGAGAATTAATGTATATAAAGCCCCTGCACGGTGCCAGACCCATGGTAGGGGACTTACTACAGGACACGTATGGTTAATATTATTGGCATCAGAACACTTCGTCCAGTTCCTGAAACACCACTGCTCCATTAGGAGGGGGAAAACCCAGCTGGAACGGGCCTAGGTATGATTGGGTTGTATTTCCCTGTTCAACAGATGAGGCAACAGATACTCAAAGAGGAAACCCCACACAGCAAGTTTGCTGAAAGCCAGGCACAGAATCCCCAGCCCCAGCGGCGTCCCTACCATGTTGTTCTGTGCTGTTCTCTTCTGCACACTCAAAGCCTTTCTAAAATGCTCCACGTTGTCCCTTGAGGCCACGGGCTATTGCCTGTGTTCTCTTTTCTTTTGGTAGCCAGCCAAGAGGAGAGAATGTGCAGTGACTCACCAGGTGAGCTGGTCCCCAACCCCTAGTTACTATTCCTGTTAAAGAAAACACACCCTTCCCCACTGTGCCCAGATGGCTGTGTTTTCTGTTATGTTTATTTCTCCCGCTGTGGCTTTGCTCTGTTTGGAGAATTTGTCAAAGAGGGTGCCTGCGGCTGTGCAAAGCCACAGCTTGAGATGCTGATATTGTGGCCACTCAGACCAGGGAAGGACCCGGGTGCTCAGCCTGGCCTGAAGTGCAGAGGGAGAAGCTGGCTGCCCGCCTCAAGGCTCCAGAGAGCAGGTTTGGGCAGAGAGAAGGGGCCTGGAAGTGGAGGCAGACGTGTTGGCACCTGTCTGTGAGTCTCCAGGGGGGGAGAGAGAGAGAGAGACACCTAGGAGGCAAAAGCAACACAAAGGAACCCAGGTTCACCTTGGGACGGTACCTAGATTTCACAATCTTGAAGACCTCTTTATTACTTAAAACACAGCCCAATGCTTTAAAAGATGTTGGTTAGTTGTTTCCCTATACGGCAGTTCCCATTCTGGGCTTGTGCTGCTCATGTCCACCTTCCTTTTCCGAGGCTCTGCTGCTGGCCCACCAATCACGTTCGTGAACGTCTATTATGTCACCAGCAGCCAATCAGAGTGGCTGATGAGTCTGGGATAACCAGTGTTACTACGCTAAATTGACATAATCCTAGCCAAGAGCAAAGAAGCTTGGCAGTTTTCATCAGCTGACCGAGCCTTTTAAACGGCTTTTTGAAAGCCTGCAAATTTGTGTAGGGCCACTCATAAATGTCCTTGTCTCCACCCCACGCTGACTGATGAACCGACTGCACTTGGAAGTAGAAAGCCTGTGTGCAAAGCCTGCAGTACACACTGAGAGAGGAGACCATGTAGCCTGACAGAGGCCAAGAGAGGCACCTGCTCCTAATGTTCCAGCCCCTAGCTCTAGTCCAGGAACCCCTGTGCATCCCACCTCTGGGTTCTAGGAGGTGCCCTGAACAAATCCTTCCTTACTTAAATTAACTGGAATCAAGCCTTCCTGCCTCAGACCAAATGATCTTTGCCAAGACTTTCTGCCTCCTTGTCTCAGCTTCTCCTTGCCTTGGCTGTGGGTTCCTTGGCAGGACTGCCACTGGTTTAGGTTCCACACCTTCCACGTTGCTGACACAAGAGCCTGCAGGTGGCTTGATGAGTGATGTGCTTTGGCGTCGCTAGGGAATTCTGCCTTGCCTTGTAGGAAACACAGGCCTGGGGGTGGGGAGCAGAGTTCCACTTTCCGGCCCAGCCCATGTTGAAGACCTGACTCTTCTTGAAGTCTAAAGATACCCTCTCGCTCAGTTAAAAGTTGAATTTCCATTGCTCCATTTTGATTTTCATCACTAAAGAGAGAACTTTTGGATAACTGGGTCTACTTGCTTTCATTCTTCCCTTGGTCTAATCTAGGAGTCAGTAAACCATGGCCTTCCAGACAAATCCACTCCACCTGGTTTTGTAAATAAAGCTGCATTAGGACACAGCCAGGCTTATGCACTCAAGTATTGTCTGTGGCTGCCTTCACACTACAGCAGCCGAGTTGAGAAGTCGTGACGAAGATCATACTTTGACGAGGCCAAACATATTTACTATTTGGCATTTTACAAAGTTTGCCAACCTCTTAATTCATCTACCTGGCTGTCCCCAGAGAGTTATGTCTTAAACCTCAGGCCCAATCGCACCATTCTTCTGCTCAAAAAGAAACATCAAAATTCACACTGTAGACAGAAGTGCTTCGTGTGGCTCTACACAGCCTGGCTCCTGCTCCTTCCATCTCTACTTCGCACCCTCCACCTTGGCTCAGGCTATGCCTGATGCTTAGAATGTCCTTGTGCTTTCCCCATCTGTCAAACGTCTAAACATTCTTTAGCACACCACATTCAAATGTTACCTCTGCTAGGCACCCTTCCTAGATGCCCAAGAGGATTACTTGTTCCCTGCTCTCTGTTCTCATAGCTCTTTGGATAGACAATCACCATTGTATTGACCATATGGGATTGCAATGATGTGTTTATGTGTTGGTCTTCACCACTAGACTGTGAGCTACTAGAGATCAGGGACCTTGTCTCATTACATTTCTGCCCCTTCCAGGAATGTAGATGAGTCACCTGTATGATAAGTTAAGTCAGAAACAGATATTTATAAAAGTGCCAGGAGCCTGACTGTAGCATCTTATCTATACCACCTCTCATGACTGATTGTCTGGTTTCTTTTTCTCTCTGTACCTCTTGATAGCTGGAATATCATAAGTGCTCGAAAATTTTCTAATGAGTGAGTGTGTAAATGGATAAAATACATATATTTTATTCTTCTAACATCAAAATGCAGTAAGCACATCGTCACATTCACTTTATCACCAAGTACATTCAAGACTTTCAAAAGTAATCTACCTCCATCCAAAAAAGATATACAAATGGCCAACAAGCACATGAAAAGGTACTCAACATCATTAGCCGTTAGGGCAATGCAAATCAAAACCACAGTAAGCTAGCACTGCACACCCACTGGGGTGGCTATAATCAAAAAGACAGAGAATGTGTAGGTGAGGATGTGGACTAATTGGAACCCTCTTACATTGCTGGTGGGGGTGTAACATGGTGCAGATGCTGCAGAAAACAGTTTGACAGTCCCATAGAGTTACCCTAGGGCCCAGCAATTCCACTCTTAAGTATCTACCCAAGAGAAATAAAAATATATGTCCACATAAAAATATGTTCAGCAATATTCATAGCAACATTATTTGTGATAGCAAAAAAGTAGAAACAGCATAAATGTCCACTGACTGGTAAATGGGTAAAAAAAAAGATACATTCCACACAATGAAATATTATTCAGCCTTAAAAAGGAATGAAATTCTAATTCATGCTACAAGATGGATAAACTTTGAAAACTTTATGCTCAGTGAAAGAACCTAGTCACAAAAGCCTGTTTCATATGTATGATTGCATTTGTATGAAATGTCCAGAATAGGCAAATCCATAGAGATGGAAACTAGATTAGTGGAGGTCTATTTTCGGTGGGGGTGGGGGTGGGGTAGAGATGAGCGGTAACTGCTAATGGGTAAGGAGTTATTTTTTGGGGTGATGAAAATGTTCGGGAATTAGATAGTGGCAATGGTTGTACAACTCTGTGAATATACTAAAATCTATGAACTATACACTTCAAATGGGTTAATTTTATGATATGTGGATTTTTTTTTCTTAAGATTTTATTGGGGAATTGGGGAAGGGAAACAGTGTTGGGGAATTGAGGAAGGGGAACAGCCTTCAGTCTTAGTTGTGGAGGGCGCAGCTAGCTCAGCTCCAAGTCCAGTCACCATCCAGCTGCCCGTGAGCAGCTTGCGGCCACTCAGCTCAAGGTGCTGTGTCCAATCTTATTTGTGGGTGGGCATAGCCCACCATCCCATGCGGGAGTCGAACCGGCAACCTTGTTGTTAGGAGCACATGTTCTCACCAGCTGAGCCATCCTGCCACCTGTTGGCAGCTCAGGTGCAGCTCACTGGCCCATGTGGGAATCAAACCAGCGACCCTGTTGCTCAGAGCTCGCGCTCTTAACCAACTGAGCCATTCGGCCGGCCCTGATATGTGGGTTTTTATTGTATTTTTTTCAATTTTTTATTGGGGAACAACCATGGTCATTTGTTGCACATTGCTTTCATGCTACAATGGCATCATTGACTCTTTTAGGGATGGCACAGCTCACAGTGGCCCATGCGGAGATTGAACTGGCAACCTTGATGTTATCAGCACCACGTTCTAACCAGCTGAGCTAACCAGTCACCTCCGATATGTGGATTTTAAGTGTTTTTTTAAAAATACACTACATCGAATAAGAGCTAAAGTTGAAATTGATCAAGTGAATTCTATCAATTCAATATCCTGGTTAGGAAATTGTACTATAGTTTTACAAGATGTTACCACTGGGAGAAACTGGGTAAAAGGTACATAGGATCTCTATTACATACAACTGAATGTGTGTCTATGATGATCTAAAAATTGTAAAGTTTAATTTACAAACATACTCTACCCCTATCCTATTTCTTGTCCCCCAAAATCAGAATTTCCCAGAGCAGCAGGCCTATGTTCTTTAAATGCTATTGTTAGTTGATGGCACCGTTCACTTGTTAGAAACCAAAGGCCTGGCTCATAGACCCTATGAATTTTTTGAAAGCTGACCAGTGTTGGATGCACCAAAAGTATTTATTAACTCCAAAAAATGAAAAGAAAACCATAAAATCATTAACAAGTTTTTAAATAAACCTACAAAATATGAGCTTCTATCAAATAGTCAGCTGCAACTCAACTCCTATATTTTCGTGTGTGTATATCATATATATATATTTAATGTGGGATATGATGAAGATTTGAAATCAGAGGTGACCTGGTTTTGAATGCAACCTCTTGTTTTCCTCTTGTAGCTCTGTGGCATTGGATAAGTTTCTTAACTTCTCTGAGGCTAAATTAAAAAAATAATAATTGTAGACTCTACTCCATAGAGTTGTTGTGAAGGTTAAAATTACATGAATTGCTAATTGATGTAAAACGCTCTGTAGAGCACCTGCCCCATCGTAAGGACACAATAAATGGTAGTTTTGATGACAGTAATACCAAGGGTGGTGATTTATACACTGTTGTCCCTGAGGTATATTCGTAGGTTGGTGGTAAAAGCCTTGAGCCCGGTAGGTCCTTGGGTCCACTTGACAATGGGTTTGTATTTAACCAGAGCCAGCGAAAAGTCTTCTCCTGCCAGTTCTGCTAGAGGAACAATGGGAAGAGAACAAAGGCTTAGTTACACTGGAGGCTCAAGCTTATATTATTTTAAATGGAAGCTACAAAAACACTGTGGAAAAACCACAGGGGTGAGGCCAGCTAAGGTGTTCGTCCTGAAGTCAGCTAGTGGTTGGCTGAGTCATGGAGCTTTTCATATAAATCATGACCCCACAATGACTGTATTTTCCTTGCTAAAACTGAGGATACCTTCTCTAAAAAAAAGCTATTTTTTTTAATGTGTGTGATTTGTGGTATCATAATTGAAAAGGCTTGTGTACAACTTAAATCATATTTGGTTATGCATTTACTCAGCTGCCTTTATAAAAAAGAATACGGTTATGTGACTTTGGAAACTCACCATGAACCTGAGTTTTAGGACTGTGTGACCTTGAGGATAACTGTTTGGAACAGCTCTGCAAACATGTGTGAGAGCCTGGTACTTCACTGAGCACTGAGGATGCAAAACAGCCCCTGTACTTGGACACACACAATACTGTACCTATAAAATGTAAAAAATAAAAATAAAACAAAACCACATGAAACAATAAGATAACAACAACAAAACAGAAATCTGTACTAAATAAAAATTCGTGATTCTGTGAATGTTTTTATCATATTAGTCAAAGTTAATAGTGTGAAACAAAAATAATCACGGGCAGGCCGAGTGGCGCGTAGGTTAAGAGTTGGCTTGGAACACCAGCTCTGAGCAGCAGGGCCCCAGTTCGGACCCCACATGAGGGCCATTGACGCTGCGCCTTCTACAGCTAAGATGGTGAACAACAGCTTGACCTGGAGCTGGGCTGCTGTGAGTTGCTGGTGACGGCATAGGCTGCAGTGGGGCTGGCTGGCAGCAGGCGTGAGCTGCCGTGAGCCACCAGGAGCAGCCGTCCAGTGGCCAGCGAGCGACTGACTCTTCCAGGAAGAGCGCAATGATAATATCAACATCGGCCAGTGAAGTGCTGTCCTCCACAACTAGACTGAAGAACAAAAGGACAGCAACTTGTCTGTTCCCCTTCCCCGACTCCCCAGCTCTGTTCCCCTCCCCCAATTCCCCAATAAAATCTTTAAATAATAATAATAATTATGAAGGTGATCTTCATGTTTCTGGCACTTGGAAAGTATTGTTTTAGAAAAACAGTGGGACAAAAGAAAAAGTGCTGATATATCAAGATTAGAAATGAGAAGATCTGGGGGCAGCCGGTTGGCTCAGGTGGTTAGAGCATGGTGCTCATAACACCAAGGTTGCCGGTTCGATTCCCATATGGGCCAATGAGCTGCACCCTCCATAACTAGATTGAAAACAATGACTTGACTCAGAGCTGATGGGTCCTGGAAAAACACACTGTTCCCCAATAAAATTTAAAACATATATATATATATATATATTTTTTTTTTTAAAGAAATGAAAAGATATGGGTTTAGGTGCAGGTTCTGCCTCTTAACTGTTGTGTGACTTTAGCCAAGTCACTTAACCTCTCTGTGCTTCAGCTTCCTCATCTGTAAGAAATGAATAATAAAACCCACCTCACTGTTTGGTGTGGAATTAAGTAAAAGAAAAAGTGAATTTTATTCAAATGGAGGATACTATTATAGGAAATTATAGGTAATGTTCTCAGTGTGGGCTATTTACAGATAACCTAGGATCACAGAATTGTATTGTTTTTAGGTGTGTTTGTTTTTCACATTTTGGGCCAAAATTAGAGTGGGAAGTAAAAATTCTGGAACAATAGAAGAGGACCACTAATTTATTGATGCTTCTGTGTTTTGTCTTTTAAGAGCCTTAGGGCCTTCAGTTGGTAAAAGAGAAATTTGTGTTTACCATGGGATGGCAAATGCTCATCAATTAATAGTGCTAGGTTAGGAGAGTTATGCAACAAGGTCAAGGCAGTAAGAGAGTTCTCTGACTGATTGTGATGTTTGCCTTGGGCACAGGAAAGGCAGAATAGGTAAGAATTAGGTCTTCACTGACCTTGCATTTCTAAAGAGAAGGATACTGGGATACTGTGTTGGTTTAGGGGGAAAAAAGGAGGATTATTGGTAAATCTAGAAGACAGGAATGGGAATCTAAGGTTGTCACTCAAAAACTATTTCACGAACACCTATTTATTGTGCCAGTCCTTGTGCAAGACACTGGTGATGGAGCGATGAATGGGGCTGTATTCCTCAGTGTTCTAGATAAGAGTCAGTAGACTGAGGTTCAAATCCTGGCTCTGCAACTTGACCTGTGGCTTTGAGCAAGCAGTGGAGCCAGTGGTATAAACGCTTATAATACCACGTAACCAGGGGGCCAACAAAGGTATGTGCAGAGGATCTGGGAGGCTTCTGGTCAGGATGGTGTCACAAGGCTATGCTTTGAGGTTTTCCATGCTCCAAATATATAACATGATAGATAAAGTATTAAATGAGAAAGAAAAAAAACGTAATGACAGTAAAAAATATAATACGTATCTCTGTGTAGAAAATATGAAACACATACATGAGTGATAAATGGGCCCGCAGGGCCCTGAGTGGAAAAGCAGGCACAGGTGACCAGGAACCAGGCTTTTGTGTAGTTAACAGAAATGACAAAGGCAGCAAGCATGGTGAAAGGCCAGACTCAGGCAATCTGCTTGAAATCAGGGGCTGCGGAAGGTGTTCTCTTTGTTCACACACATGCACACACACATGCACATACACAAGCATGCTCACATATACCTTCCACCTGTGAAAGAAGGCTAAGAAACCTGCATCTGTCAGATATTTGGACCGATAGCTTATAAAGGTCTGTTCCCTGGGAGATGGAGAGGCAAGACCTGGGCCAGCCTTTCCAGTAACTTGATGCCTGGATTTGCATTTCCCCTCAATGAGTGGAAAGCCCAATATTGAATGGTGCCCAAGGCACCAACATAATACTTAACTCTGGACTAGGAGCCTGAGGAGCTGGATGGAGGCACCTAGAAACTGCTGGACAGGGAAAAAAGAATGCAGCAGAGAGGCTGGGGTGGTCCAGAGGGAAAATGGGCCTTCAGAATGAATGCACCAACCAGAACTCCGAAGTCTATAAGGTGAAATCAATGCTAAAACACACAGCCAAACAAAATCAACAATGAAGAGATGCCTTCATTCCTGATAAAATGAAGATAATAGAGCAACGTGAAGCTGGCTTTAAGATGATTATGTTTACAGTCCTCTAAGGGATAGAGGGAGAAATAGCATCTATTTTTTATAAAAGGAGAAGACATTTACAAATAAAAATGGTATGGCAATTATTTCTCAATACAACTAGAAAAATAAAAATGCGGAGAAATGCAAAAATGGATATGAAAAAGAAGCAAATGCTGAAAACGAAAAAAAAAAAAATCATTGGCCACAAAATGTTAAGGAAGGAAAGCAAAGAAAGCTCCGAATTCAGTTGGAGGCTGGACTCAGGAGGAAACGTTAGGTTGCTTTTAGGAGCGCCATCAGGAACTCTTCAGCATGTCTTGGAGTGTCATACTCACTAGCTATTGGGTTAACGTCAGAAATGGCAGTCGGCTGGCGTCCTAGCTTTGGGGAGAGGAGTAGGCAAGTGCTTGCATTATAGGGAGGAAAACAAGCTTTGTTTGGCAATGAAGGTAAGATATTTCCTTAAATTGAAAAGCTTCCAGCAAGGGCAGCAACTTGCCCATCCAGAATGACTACAATCGTGTGTTCTGAAAATATTATTATTAGGTTACTCATCGCTCTGTGGATTTTCTACTGAGGAATGTTTTCTTCAACCTGATTTATAGAATTTGGTTTTCATCTAGATCCTTAAACCTGGAAGGTGGAAGAGCTGGGCTAGGATGGGAAGAATGAATATTTATTGAGCCATACACTGCACCTATTTTCCATACATTTTTTTCATTAATCCACACACCAATTCTGGAAGTCAGATATTTTTATCTCGGTGTTACAGTGAGGAAACTGAGGCTCTGAAACATTAAAGTAGTTTAATCAAATATCCCCAGGAGGTAGTGATACAGGAATGTGAACCCATGTCTGCCTGTTCCAATGCGCTTTCCACTATACCACTTCAATAAGTGTCACACTTATGTTTGTATTCTTAGGGCCTAGTACAGTGTTTGGCACAGAAAGATGCCCATAAGTGTTTACCAAAAGAATGGAAGCACCATTAATCAACCTATAAGGTCCTAAACAGGCAATCACTCCTTCCACCTAGCTACTATAGAAGGGAGCTGAGTAAAACTGAGCTTATGCAGGTGAATCCCTGATGAATAATGTTTATGAGAAAGAGGAAAAATAATTGCTTTTCCATCATTGCACTCTTTTTTTTTTTTTTTTAGCTGAGCCATCCTGCTACCTATTGGCAGCTTAGCGGCTGCTCAGCTCGGGCTGACATCGAACTGCTGTTGCTCAGAGCTCAAACTCTTGAGCGATGCACTCTTTTTTTAAAAGTTATTTATTTATTTATTTATTTATTTATTTATTTATTTATTTATTTTAATTGGGGAACAGCCATGGTCATTGGTTACACATTGCTTTCATGCTAAGAATGCATAGTTACTCTTTTAAGGAGGGTACACCTCACAGTGGCCCATGCAGGGATCGAACCGGCAACCTTGGTATTATCAGCACCATGCTCTAACCAACTGAACTCACCCCTCATTGCACTCTTTAATCTCACCAGGTTCTGCTAATTTTCAATCTTAAATATCTCTCAAACCCATTCAGTTCTCTTCATCCCCACCACATCAATCCTAGCCGAAAACACTTTTATTTCTCACCTTCGTAGCCGCAGTAGCCTCTCACCTGGTCTGGCCATCTCTCCTTATGCCTCTCCATCCATTCCCCACACTGCTGATATGATCATATCACTCCCTCTGTAAAATCCTTGAATGTTTCCATTGCCCTTAAAAAATGAAATGCCCTGAAACCTTTAGCACCCTAACTGGGCCTACAGAGTCCCATGTGATCTGCCCAGTGGAGCTTCCTGCCTCTCCTTGTGGCGCTCTCCTTCTTACTCTCTATCTTGGGCAACTGGAATTGTCTCCATTCCTTGGACTTTGCTGTCTTCTGCCTTCATAATGCTGTTCTTTCCTTCGTTTACCTGCCTCACTCCTACTCAACATCCGGGCCTCAATTAAACATCAGTTCTGCAGAGAAGCATCCTCTGCCCTCCTGAGACTGAGTTGGGACCCCCGTTGTATGCTCCCATGGCTCTCTGTATACCTTTTTTAAAAACTCCTAATAGAACTCAATTGTTTCTTAAGCGTCCCTCTTCCCAACCATACTCAGTTATTAACCCACTGGGCCTGTATCACTCTCACTTACCAACATATCCTGAGCACCTACTTAGTAAACAGACATATAAGAGACTCTCAATGAATACAGGTTATCTACATGAATGATTTTCACACTGCACTTAAGTAGTGACATGCCCAGTGATTGAAGGGAAGTGACACAGAATTGCTTCTAAATCGCAGAATCAGAGCAAAGATTAAACAACCCTGTGATTTACTTTAGAGTGACTTTTAGATGGGGAGCTCCTGATGATGTGTAGAATAAGTTAAAAAGCATTGTCATTTTGCTGTCTGTGGCCGTCAGTTAATCAAGCCCCAGTGAGTCCTGATTCCCATGTGGGGGATAAACAAGGTGACATCATGGTGACACACTGCCGAGGAATTGCGCAAGTTACCAGCTCTGTTTGCTGGTTGGAAGAGTCTGTCCTTGCTGTCTTGGGCTGCTAATCATCTTTGTAAGGCTTATGATTCTGTAGGTCTCCAGGGATAGGTGACAAACTTCAGTCTTCCAGTCCCCTCGCCCGCCATGTGACCCTCAGGATCTCGCCTGCCCTTCTGGGGTGATCGATGGCCTCCAGGGCACAGGCAGAGTTCCAGAAGAACAGTGCCTGGGCTTGCTGGAGTGTACTTGAGTACACTCAGACTCTCCCCTCACTTTAATTTCAACATAACAGCCAGCATCCCTCTAACACATCAAGGTTTGTAAAGCTTCCCACTTTTGCTCTTTTGATCATGGATCTTATGCTCATTGAAGAAAGAACATAGATTGAAAACTGCAGTGTTTCCACAACATATTATATATACAAACAGATTCAGTTTGATGATTTGGGCAAGTTATTTAACCTCTCTATACTTTGGTAAAATAGGATAATAATAGTAATATAACTACTTTCATAGGATGTTTGCAGAGTTTAATTAAATTAATACATGTACAGAGTTATAATTCTTCCCAGCAAATAGGTAATCATGTAGTGTTAACTATTTCTATTATTATTGTTGTTGTTGTTATTGTTATTATTATTATATTGTATTTTTCATGAGAGGCAATGTGGTCTATTTGAAAAGACATGGGCTTTGGAATCTGGAAGACTGGATTTCTATCTTGACTATCAATCACTGGCTGTGTGACTTCAGGAAAATTATTTAACATCTCAGAACCTCGATTTGGACACATATTAGGATAGTGATTAATACTGCCCCCAAGAATCATTGTGAACATTAACCGAGAGACTCCCTGGAAAGCACCTAGTGAAGGCCAGGCACAGAGTAGACTTCCAGTAAATGATAGCTCCTGCTGATTACTCTGCATGGAAAATGCATCACTTCTGATACATAATAAATGAGAATTGTACTCAAGTTAACCAGTAAAGAGAGGTCAGGGAGGAAAGGAAAGGCAGTGCTAGCAGATGCTGTTGGTAGCATCCCACCAACAGTCGCTGTTAATGACTCTAGAATTTGAGCAACACTTTCTTAGTATCACAAGGGCAAGAAAAAGAGCTAACATTTATTGAGTACCTACTATGTGCTTTAAGTCCATTTGAGCCTCAGAAAACCCCACAAGGAAGTGATCATCACTCGATCTTACTGATACTATGACAGACGAAATGGCTGCTAAGGTCTCACAGTGAGTAAACAGTAAAGCTGGAGTTTTAATCCAGGACTGTGTGATGCCCAAGCATGGCTTTTCTCCTTATTAGATAATACTCAAACATCTCATGTCTGTCGTAAGGATAGACAGTACCCAGGAGATGGGCAGGGAGTGTTATTTTATGGGTTTAAAGCGTTGCAGGTAGTAAGAACAGCATGGCATATTGGAGAAACAGGAGCAAGGAGACGTGTACAGGAGGGCAACAGTCAGTCCGGGGAAGGTGAGAGATGAAGCAGGAGAGGTGTGGGGGTCAAGGGTCTTTTACAGCATGGTGACCCCTTAATAGTGAGAGGGGGGTACATCATCAAGCAATCCCAGTGTTGATCATCAAGTACACGTCCATCAGTCATAGGGGCACCTGAAATGATCCTGCTATTCAGGTTCAAGGTGAACATTCCCACCTGACAGGATCCAGAGTGCTCAGACTACTCTGAAGCGGTTCTCCTGAATTCCTTCCCCTACCCCCATCCTGAACAGGTGAGAATGTGTCCTCTGACCACTGCGAAATCCTCCCATAGCCGCTGGGAAACAAAACCTCTCGCCTTCACTTTCTTTTCTCTTCTCTCTTCCCATGGCCCCTCAATCCCCTTAGTTTTTTCATACTCTGTCCCCAAGAGCCCACTCTTTTTACTCTCTACCTGCATCCATTAGGAGAGAGACATGGCTCGGAGCTGTAAGCAATGTAGGGGAGGCATCTACAAGTTCCAGACTTTTCATCAAAATGGAGATAATGACCCTCTTTGCATATCTCTTATATTGATTGTTATGCTGACTATCATCTCTTTCTCTACCTTGAATCCCATTCCCTAGGCTTCCTTTTGTTATGCTAGTTTAGACTTCAGCCAAAGCAGAATACCAGGTGGGGTGTGGAAAGAAAGGAGAAAAAGTGCATCCCACCACCCCAGGAGCATGAGTTTGGACTTTCCCAGGTTCATCCTGAGCAGACTTCACATTTTAGCAAGTACACCTGTGGTCAGTGAGGACAGCGCATTTGAGGGGAACAAGACTGGGGAGGGGACAGATGAGGGGGCTGTTACAGCTATCCACAGAGGAGCTGTGGTCATCTCATGTAGGACTGCCACCTGGATTAGGCAGGATAGTTAGGAAAACAGAGATTCGAGAAAGATTTTTTTAAAGTGGCCATTCATTGGCTGTGGGAGGTGAGAGAGAGGGAAGGGTCACAATGACACTCAGGTTGGATGTCTGGGTGGCTGGTAGTGTTATTAACTGAGCGAGAGAGACAGGGAGTGGAGGGCTTTGTACAAATTTGAGGAGCCTGTGGGGTGGACAGGTGGAGGGTGCAGCCTGTGTTTGACACCTGAGTCAAGGTCCAGGACAGAGTTCTTGACTCTCAACTGACAGCAATCAAGATTCCCCCAGGTAGAATGAGAACAAGAGGCCTGGGAGAGAGGCTGGGAGAACACGTGAAGGGCAGATAGAGGAAAAGCAGCTCGCAAAAAACAGAGACAAACAAGAATCAGAGAATGTGAGGCTTCCCGATGCATTGAGAAAAAATTCTGAACTCCCTACTGCTGCCCACAGGGCCCAGAGTGATCTGGCCCTGCCTAGTTAATCTCCTCATCTCTTGACCTTCCTTACTCAGGTCAGACACAAGACCTTCCTCTTTCCTCCGGTGCACCAAGTACATTCCTGTTTTAGGTCTGCTCCTCCTGAAGTTCACTACCTTCCAGGACAGCCATTTTTTAAAACCACTTTATTAGGGTATGATTGACATGTAAAAAGCTGTACGGATGTAATGTCTACAACTTGACACATGAGTTTGGGGGTTAAGTGTACACTTGTGAAACCATCACCACCCTCAAGGCTGTAAATGTATCCAGCACCTCCTAAAGCTTCTTCTGCCCCCTTTGTTCTTTTTTTTTTTTAAAGATTTTTATTGGGGAATTGGGGGATGGGAACAGCGCCGGGGAATTGGGGGAAGGGGAACAGACAAGTTGCTGTCCTTTTTTTT
>NW_017731446.1:55612-60705 GCF_001890085.2 Hipposideros armiger | reverse complement strand
CGTTGCTTCACTGGCCCAAGTTGGCACCATCATTGCGCTCTTCCCGGGCGAGGCAGATCAGTCGCCGGCTTCTGGACGGCCGCTCAGAGCGGCTGCTGGCTACACACGGTAGCCCATGGCAACCCACTGCAGCAGGGGCTGCATCCTACACCGTTGCCTGCGACTCACAGCAGCCCAGCTCCAGGTTGAACTGTTTGTTCACCATCTTAGCTGTAGAGGGCAGTGTCACTGGCCCTCATATGTGGGATCTGAACCGGAGCCCTGCTGCTCAGAGCTGGCGTCCCAAGCCAGCTCTTAACAACGCACCACTTGGCCGGCCCTGCCCTCTTTGTTCTTGTGGCTGCTCGCTCAAGGGTCATTCACGAGGCAGGTAGAAATAGAGAAGGAAGATTTATTAAAGTAAGAGAAGTGTTGGCTGGGCAGAGTCTGCTGCAAACTACTGCATCGAGTCCTTGTTTGGTCTCAAGTTTTATATTTTCTAACCAGGATGTAAATTGCTTCGACTTGTAGTGGAATTTTCTGTTGAATTCGGCTTTGTTAGTTGTGGTGGGGGAAGGTGCAGTAGAGCTGGTTATCACAATTTTTGCATATGTTACGTAGATTTAAGTTGGAGCCAGGAGTGGATCCCATACAGGTGCAAAACCTCTCCCAAGCCACAGTGCCAGCACTGGGCCGAAGTAAACAGAAACATTGAAACTGGTCTGCATAGTAAATGTACAGCAAGCAGAATCATTAACATTTGGTAGAAAGGAGGCGAAGAAAGAAAAGAAAGCTTTCAGAGTCCCAAGCTAAATTACACTTGTTAAATCAAATTATACCAGAGATCCAAATCTCAAAATAGAAGATATATAGTGCCACCATTACAATCCCCTGTCTTAAGAGTTATTATTATTTGTGTGTGTGTGTGTGGTAAGAACACTTAACATAAGACCTACTCTCTTAGCAAATTTTAAGTATACAATACAATATTGTTACCCATGGCACTATGCTGTATAATAGATCCCCAGAAGTTATTTATCTTGCATGACTGAAACTTTGGGCTCTTTGACCATCACTCACCTAAACCTCCTCCCCCAACCCCCTGTACATCACCATTCTACTCCCACCGTCTGTAAGTTGGACTGTTTTAGATTCCTCATTTAAGTGGAATCACATATTACTTGTCTTTCAATGTTTGGCTTATTTCATATAGCATAATCCTCCAGGTCCATCCATGTTGTTGAAAATGGTAGGATTTCCTTCTTTTTAAAGGCTGAATAACATCCCACTGTGTCCATGTACTACATCGTTATTCATCAACCATTAGTGAACATTTAGGTGGTTTCCATGTCTGGGCTACTGTGAATAGTGCAGGGTGGCCATTTTTGAGCATCCTCTCGAGGGCAGCTCTCTATCCCTCCTCTCACTTCATCCCAATTGATTTCCATTATAACTCGTAGCACTAACTAAATAAAATCTTTGGACCATTTTCTTGTTCATTTGCCTCTCTCCACAGCCCTCACTAAAATAAAGACTTCATAAAGACAATGGGCTTGCCTGCCTTGTTCATCTGTGTATGCTCAACCCCTACCTGAGTGTCAGGCACCTAGTACACACTCAGTAAATACTTGTGGAATGAAGGAGTGGACCCAGAGGGGGTGATGCCACAGCAGCCCAGTGCAGTGGTTCTCAGGCAAAGCTGCGTTCATCAAAGTCAACTCAAGATGCTTTGTAAATGTACAGATGCTTGCCCCCTGTTCCAACCTCATACCCATCAAATCTGAATCCCCTGGGTAAGTGTAAAATTCTCCACTTTGATGTACTCAGGTGATAGCCAGCGTCGAGAACATTTAACGTAGAGAATTTCAAGTAGTGTCCACAGTGGCGAATGCAGAAGGCAGTCTCAGTGATCTAAAGACTAAACAACATCCCAATTGGACTCTCTAGGGTTGAGCCGGTCAGTTCAAGGTGTGGACGAAGCTGCTCAGAAGGAAATGTGCTAGTTGCCTTCCAGGGTCTACTCCCGTCTTCTGCCAACACTGCCCTGATTGTCCCTTGGGGAATTCATTCTCCCCCATTCTCAACCATGTGGTTCGGGGGCACTGACCCCACCAGAACGGTGATTACTTACTGGTCACGGTGATGTACTTGCCTCCTACAGCATTTGGCTCAGGGCTGGACACAGCCAAGGACGTCCAAGAAGATGCTTCCTCAGACTCCTGAGTTAAGTCTCTTTTGGGAACTCCTGGAAAAGACCCTTTCTCTCCCTCTGGATGTTGTGGTGAGAGTATGTGACCTGGATCTGCGATTGCCATTTTGCTACCACAAAAGCAGAGCACAGGGCCTGCAGATAATCAGGTCCCTCCTATGACAGGTAGGTCCTTGGGAGCAAGCCCTGTCTGAGATAGTTCCCTCTGGTTGCTTCCGTCCCATGAGTAACTCAATTCTTATGGATGAAAAAGAGTCTTGACCTACACAACTGGTATCTTAACCTGTACATCTGGTGAGTTGAGACTGAATTGGGCTTTAGTTTATTGACGTGAAAACTCTTCAATAGAGTTCACTGAATTAGGATGTGTATCTAAGCCACAATCAGAATGTCTGCCACAATCAGTCGGTATTTTCAGAGGGTTAGAACATGAGTCTAAGAGGGTCCAAAGCCTAAAGTGGGCTTGATCCCTCAGTATCTGTTTCAGGACCCCCTGCGGATACCACAATCCATAGATGCTCAAGTCCTTTATATAAAATGGAGTAGATCAATGCATACAGTTGGCTCTCTCACATCAGGAGACTCCCAATTGCAGATCAAATATAGTGCAGGTGTTTATTGAAAAAAATCCATTTAAAAGTGGACCTGTTCAGTTCAAACCCATGTTGCTCAAGGATCAACTGTAGATGTTTTACAACTGTCTCAATATAGAGAAACCTTTTTAGAAATAGACACTCCATGAAACCTTCTGTTCACATGGGCACACACCGATGCTAAGTTTTTCCAGCATTCAATAGGCCACAGTAGTCTTCATAACCACAGTCAGTTCTTGCCAACTTTAGAAAGCAACATGGGAACAAGCAGATACAACAGATCTCAAGGTACTATGGACATGAATGAACACTCCCTTGTGCTTCATATCTGGTCTGTGTATATCTGTTTTGGATTTAACATTGTGTTTGTGTATTTATGCTTTAATTCCTAGTAACTTCTAACATTATGGACTTGATTTGCACTGAGCACAACTGTAAGTAAAAAGGAATAAATTACTTGAAGAGAAAAAAATACTTGCCAGCAGATCCTGACCAACTGTAGCAACAATGGACTGGCTTCCCTATGTCTCACCTGTATAGGTTGGAGTTGTACAGAATTCAGGGGCTCTCCTGGGGATCCTAATCATTGTAAAACAAAGGAAACAGGCTTTAGTGGCCAACCCAAGGTATATGAATATAGGCTTCCCCTAGCCCCTGGCAACCACCATCCTATTTGCTGCCTCTATCAATTTTAATACTCCAAGTAGCTCGTATAAGTGAAACCAGAATTTGTCTTTTGTGACTGACTTATTTCACTTAGCATAATGTCCTCAAGGTTCTTCCATGGTATAGCATGTGTCAGTATTGCCTTCCTTTTTAAGGCTGAATAATATTCCATTGTATTTACATACCATATTTGTTTATCCATTCATCCATCAGTGGATACTTGGGTTGCTTCCACCTTTTATTTTTTTATTTTTTATTGGGGAACAGTGTGTTTTTCCAGGACCCATCAGCTTCAAGTCAAATAGTTGTTTCAATATAGTTGTGGAGGGCACAACTCAGTGGCCCATGTGGGGATCGAACTGGCAGCACTGCTCTCTAACCAACTGAGCTAACTGGCTGCCCCACTTCCACCTTTTGACTATTGCAAATAATGCTGCTATGAACATGGGCATACCTTGAGTCCCTGCTTTCAATTCTTTTGGGTCTATACCCAGAAGTGAGATTGCTGGATCAGATGGTAGTTCTATTTTTAATTTTTTGAGGAATTACCATGTTTTCCATAACAGTTATACAATTTTACATTCCTACAGACAGTGCACAAGGGTTCCAATTTCTCTACATTTTTGTCAACATTTACTGTTTCCTGGTTTTTTTGATAACAGCCATTCTAATGGGTATGAGATGATAACTCATTGTGTGTTTTATGTGCATTACCTTAATGTTGAGCATGATGTTGAGCATCTTCATCTTTTCTTGTGGTTATTGGCAATTTGTATATCTTCTTTGGAGAAATATCTAAGAACTTTGTGCCTTTTTTATTTGGGTTGTTTGTTTGTTTGTTGATGCTAACTTTAAAACCACTCTTCTCCAGTAGTGTTATTTCATTTTAGAGATAAGGAAACATTATTTCAGAGTGGTAAAGTGACCATAATAGTACTGGTCACAAGCACTGATCTTATCTCATCAAAGATAAAGAAAAGCAATTATTTGAATATGGACTTAGCATATACTAAGGGCAGTAGAAATGTGATAGAGGCTGGGGATATCAGGTTTACAGTTCCTATAGGCAGATGGATAAGTACCTAGGCAATATTAATACAATGTGACAAGCACCATAACAGGGGAGCACGTGGTGCTAGTCAGTTATATTTGGGAAACTGAGTAGTTTAGGATAGCTGGAGCACTGAGTATGAGGAATGGCCAGAAGTGAGGCTGGAGAGGGAGATTGTTTAGAGTTCGTAGTTGCAAACAACAGAATCCACTCAAGCTTATTTAAGCAGAAAATAGATTTGTAAAAGAATATTAGGTAGTTCCTATCTCCGAGAGGGCCAGAGAACTGGGTTTGGAGGCCACGGGACCATACACAATGCCCAAACCACCACTACAGGATGTTTAGTAAAGACCCCACTGCCACCACCCTGCTGGTAAGGTCACAGGAGCTCGCTGGCTCCAGTGACACAGACACCCAAACCTCCATCATGGCTGTCCCCACCAAAGCTGGTTTCCTCTGCTGTCATCCTTGTCTTAAAAATGGATTCTCAGGCTGGCCAAGTGGCGTGATGGTTAAGAGCTGTCTTGGGACGCCAGAGGGCCCCGGTTTGGATCCCACATATGAGGGCCAGTGACACTGCCCTCTACAGCTAAGA
>NW_017731446.1:16173-55482 GCF_001890085.2 Hipposideros armiger | reverse complement strand
GCTACCGTGTGCGGCCAGCAGCCAGCGTGAGCGGCCAGCAGCCGCCGTGAGCGGCCGTCCAGAAGCCGGCGACTGATCTGCCTCACCCGGGAAGAACAAAAGGATAGCAACTTGTCTGTTCCCCTTTCCCCAATTCCCCAGCGCTGTTCCCATCCCCCAATTACCCAATAAAAATCTTAAAAAAAAAAAAAGGATTCTCTTGAGAGCCTGCTTCTTCACATAGCCCACTTCCAACAGAATCTCACATGGCTATCTGATGGACAGAACCTCAGCTCCCCAGATGCAAGCTGGAAAAAAGAGTTTTTCTGGCTTCTATCTTCATTAGGCAGGTCTACTGAAAGGAGGGAACTTCCCAGTCATAGAAAAGTGTTCAAAAGCAGTGGGCATGTTCACACAAAAACTTGTACAAGAATGTTCTTAGCAGCTTATTTGTAATGGCCCCAAACTGGAAATACTGCACATGTCCTTTAACAGGTGAAGGGTTAAACTGTGGTCCATCTATACCACGGCATATTACTCAGCAATAAAAGGAATGGACTGTTGATACATGCAACCACTTGGATGGATCTCCAGGGAATTATGCTGAGTGAAAGAAGCCAATCCCAAAAGATTGCATACTGTGTTAGTCCATTTAGATAACATTTTGAAATGACAAAATTTTAGAAATGGAGAACAATTGTTGGTTGCCTGGGGTCAAAGATGGGGAGAGAGGGCATAGTGGGAGGGAGGTGAGTGTGATCATAACGATGGATATAATGTTCTATATCTTGACTGTGGAGGTGCATACTTGGACCTACACACATGATAAAATGTTATAGAGCTAAACACATACACATAAATGAGTACAAATAAAACTAGAAATTCTGAATAAGATTGGTGAGTTGTATCAATGTCAATGTCCTGGTTATAATATTATACTATAGTTTTACAAGATGTTCGCATTGGAGGAAAGTGGGGAAAGGGTACATAGGATCTCTCTGTACTATTTATTATAATGACATGTGAATGTACAATTATTATAAAAAGAATCAAGAAAAAAAAAGCCGCGGGAAGCTGAAAACACTAGGGATTTGGGACTTTATTTTAAGAGCTGTGAGGAACTAGTGAGGGATTTTAAGCAGGAGTGACACATGTCTTCATTTAGCACCTATTTTCTGTCCAATGGTAGGATAATGTTATCCTGGTTTAAGTTACAGCTATGACATTTTAATTTAAAATAAAATTTAAAAGATCTGTCATTTTATTTTTAAACCTGTTGTGGTTTCCCAGACTTTCCAGGAAGGCAATTTTTGGCCCAATATATGAGCTCTGGTTGCTCTTGCAGCAGAAATAATAAGGATTTGTTCTTTCATTCCTTCCACATGCATTTATTAAGCATCTGCTATGGGTCAGGCACCGTGCCAGGCACTAGATTCAGCAAGGATAAGACGAAGACGGCCCTGCCTTTGAGAAACTGCATTGTTAGACCCTGGGAAAAAAACAGTGGTTTCAATAAGAAAGGGATCAATCTGGGTATCATGTAACCAACCTGAAGACTGGGAACAAAGTTCCAGAGTTGGTTGGTGCAGTGGCCTCATAATGTCACCAATGTCCCCCAGGCTCCTACCATCTTTTTGCTCCACCATCCTTAGCATATCCTCAAGTTTACCCTATAGTTGCAAGGCGGACATTGCAGCTCATATCACATAAGGAGGAAGGAAGAAAGAACAGCAGGAGACCTGCGCTGAATGACAAATTGGCAAGCTCCCTAAATCCCCTTAGGGAGCTCTCCTGGGACCTGCATCCACCAGCTTCCCATTAGCTGCCATTTGCATCTCATCAACCACTCTGATCTGCAAGAGATCTGGAAAATCAGGATCCTCTTATGGGGACTAGGAGAGAGTGGATAATGATTGGTAACCAGAAGCCTCAAACACAGGCTCTTGTAACGTAGGTGGGGAGGCAAGCATGTAACTAACTAGTAACCAAACATCATGGTAACTGCCTGTGTGTGTAATGGAAGTACGACATAAAGGCTGCAGAGCCACAACCCAGCCTTGATGCAACCAGGGAAGCCTTCGCAGAGGAACAGACCTTGTGAAGAAATTACTCGGTTCAGGGAACTGCACTGCATGTACCAAGGCGTAAAAGGACCTGTCATGTTTAAGACAGAGGAAAGTCTAGTGGTATTGGAGCATAAGGTGTTTGTAGGAGTGTTAGGAGAAGAGGCTAGAAAAGTAGGCTGGGGCCATAACAGGAAGGGCCTTGAATGCTGTGCTAAGTTTGGACTTGGTCCTATAAAGTAATATTGGGTTGTTGGAAAAGTCATGACGTATTTTGTCCATGTTTTTCAAAGTTCATTTATTTATATAAAGAACAAAAATCAATCAATGATATATTGCTCGTTTTGTTCAATAACCTTTTGCCATCTTTCAGTGAGCTTCATAATTCCTCGTTCATAAAAGGACATGTCTTTATTTGCAAAAAACTGAACAAGGTGCTGAGTTACAGCCCTATCTGAATTGGACGTTATACCACTCAAGGAGTTTTGAAGAGACTGAAACAAGTAGAAGTCTGACGGCGCAAGGTCAGGTGAGTATGGTGGGTGTGGCAACACATCCCATCCAAGCTCCAATAATTTTTTTTTTTAAGATTTTTATTGGGGAATTCGGGGGATGGGAACAGCGGTGGGGAATTGGGGAAAGGGGAACAGACAAGTTGCTGTTGTTTTGTTCTTCAGTCTAGTTGTGGAGGACATTGCTTCACTGGCCCAATTTGGTACCATCATTGCGCTCTTCCCAGGTGAGGCATATCAGGTGCCGGCTTCTGGACGGCCGCTGGCCGCTCACACTGGCTGCTGGCTACATATGGTAGCCCATGGCAACCCACTGCCACAGGGGCTGCAGCCTACACCGTCGCCGGCGACTCACGGTAGCCCAGTTCCAGGTTGATCTGTTGTTCAGCATCTTAGCTGTAGAGGGCAGTGTCACTGGCGCTCATATGTGGGATCCGAACCGGGGCCCTCTGGTGTCCCAAGCCAGTTCTTAACCATCGCGCCACTCGGCCGGCCCCAAGCTCCAATAATTTTTGACGGGGGATCAAACTTGTGTGTGGTCTCGTGTTGTCACCAGGGAACACAACTCCTTTACAATTAACGAGCGCTGGACGTTTCTGGATGATGGATTCGTTCAAACTGTCCAATTGCCGAAAGTACATATTTGAATTGATTGTTTGGTTCCTTGGTAGGAGCTCGAAAAACACTACACCTTTAAAATCCCACCACACTGAGAGCATAACCTTCCTCTGATGAATGTCGGCTTTCAATGTCATTTGAAGTGAATCATCACATCGGGACCAAGACTGTTTGCACACCACATTGTTGTAAACAATCCACTTCTCATCGCCAGTTATCAGTCGCTTCAAAAAAGGATTGTTTTCCTCACGTCTAATGAGCATATTGTAGATGTTTATATGTGCTGTCAAATGAACTTCTTTGAGTTCACGTGGAACCCAAATATCAAGCTTGCTTCTGTATCCCAGCTTCTTCAGGTGGTTGTGAATGCTTGAATGATGGATGGTCAATGTTTCTGCAATCTCTCGTGTCGTGTAGCATGGGTTTGACTCGATCAATACCTTTATTTTGTAGTCATCAACCTCAGGGGGCCTCTCTGACCGAGGAGCATCATTGAGATCAAAATCACCAGCACAGAATTTCATGAACCATCGTTGGCACTGTCGCTCTTGTAGAGCATTGTCACCGTAAACTTTATGCAACTTTTCACAAGCTCGACGCACGTTCTTCCCATTATGGAAGTAAAACAGTAAAATATGGCAAAAATGCACAGTTTGGTCTTCCATCTTTAACTTGTTGTAAAATCTCCAAAACTCAACCAAATCACTCATTATTTTTTTAGAATGAAGCTAGAACTGTCAGCTGTCAAATGACATAGCAATAACATAGATGCGAATGACTCTAGTACTTCCAAAAATAAACTAGTGCCATGTGTTGCAAACACGCGTCATGACTTTTCCAACAACCCCAATAGTTCTCAAACTTTTGCATGCATCAGGATCATCTTGGGTCTTGTTAAAACGCAGATTGTACCCTCCACCCCCACCAGAGTTTCTGATTGAGGATGTCTGGTATGGAGCCTGAGAATTTGCATGTGAATTTCTAACAAGTCCTTGGGGATCAGGGGACCCCATTTAGAGAACCACAGGTATAAGGAATAGGAGTTTTCAGGTAGGGGAGTAATGTGATCAACTTTATTTATTTATTTATTTATTTATTTATTTATTTATTTATTTATTTATTTTAAGCTGAGCCATCCAGCTACCTGTTGGCAGCTCAGTGGCTGCTCAGCTCGGGCTGGGAATCGAGCCGCTGTTGCTCAGAGCTCAAACTCTTGAGCGAGCTCTTAACCAACTGAGCCACTTGGCCGGCCCTCAACTTTATTTTTTTAAGAAGGATCATCAATGGAATCAACCTGGGGACTGAGAGATTCCTTGCAGAGTTATAAATCCCTCAGAAACAGCAGCTCCCAATAAGCACAGCCCTGAAAGGTAGGCAACTGCCCTTGGAGGCATCACACTGCTCAGCACAGATAGTGGTAAGAGCAAAGGGCTGGGTGTTGAGAAGATCTGGGTTCCAGCTTTGTCTCTGTGACCAACTGATTGTATGAACTGGGACAACTATATTAACCAATCTGAATGTCAATTAGGACATCAGAAACAATAATTAGTACCATTTATTGAATAGCTACACAGTCGTCTTGTTTAATACAACTATCCTAAAATATGGGTTTTATTAAAAAATTTTTCAATTACAGGTGACATTCAATATTATATTACTTTCAGGTATACAGTGTAGTGGTTAGACATTTATATAACTTATGAAGTAATCCCCCCAATAGGTCTAGTATCTACCTGGCACCATATATAGTTATTACAATATTATTAACTGTATTCCCTATGCTGTACTTTACAACCCCTTGACTATTTTGTAACTGCCAATTCGTACCTCTTTAATCCTTTCACCTTTTTCACCCAGGCCCCTACCTCCCCTCCCATCTGGCAACCATCAGATTGTTCTCTGTATTTGTGAGTCTGTTTCTGTTTTGTTTGTTCATGTATTTTGTTTTTTAGATTCCACATGTGAGATCATATGGTATTTATCTTTCTCTGTCTGACTTTTTTCACTTAGCACAATACCCTCAAGGTGCACCCATGTTGTCGCAAATGGTAAGATTTCATTCTTTTTTATGGCTAAGTAATACTCCTGTGTATTTACTCATATGTACCACCTCTTCTTTATCCAGTTGTTAATCGGTGGATACCTAGGTTGCTTCCATATCTTGGCTAAAGTAAATAATGCTGCAATGAACATAGGGCTGCATATACCTTTTTGAATTAGTGTTTTGGATTTCTTAGGATAAATACCCAGGAGGGAAATTGCTGGGTCATAAGGCAGTTCTATTTAAAAATTTTTAAGGAACCTCTATACTGTTTTCCATAGTGGCTGCACCAATTTGCAATCCTACCAACAGTGCATAAAGGCCCCCTTTCTCCACATCCATGCCAGTATACTTCTTGTTTGAAAAAATTTAGAAAGC
Organism: Hipposideros armiger; assembly: GCF_001890085.2. Lineage (NCBI taxonomy): Eukaryota > Metazoa > Chordata > Mammalia > Chiroptera > Hipposideridae > Hipposideros > Hipposideros armiger. Next base: position 49,891 of record NW_017731446.1, on the reverse strand, counting down.
TTCACAAATTTGTATGTCATCCTTGCACAGGGGCCATGCTAATCTTCTCTGTATCGTTCCAATTTTAGTATATGTACTGCTAAAGCGAGTACAAAGAAGGGTATTATTGTTCCAGTTTACAGAACAATAATTGTTAAGTCCCAGAGAGATCAAATAACTTGCTGAAGATCCCAAGACTATTAAAGTGTAGGATTAGGACTCAAAACCAGGATTTTTTTTTTAACCATAAAGCTTATAACCCTAACTATTTTGTCATGATTTCTGAAATTGGATTTTACCAATCTATTTTTCGGAATTTATGAGTTTTCTTTGAGAATTTTTTAAATTTAATATTATTGATGTTAATCTTTTAAAAAATCATTTAAGCAAATATTTGGTATTCTGGATGACCCTTCTAGCTTATTTTAGGCCTTGCATTTGTGTTTACAATGACATTGGAGCTAAGTAGAACAATTTTCATTGTTCCAGCCTAACGACAAAAGAACATCAGTAGTTTTCCTTTGTGAATGATGTGCCCATGCAAAGTAAAGAGAAAATGACCTCAAGACAAGCTGTATGAATGGAATGTCCACCATGGTTTGAATGGAAAAAAGAGGTAGAAAAGTTCAGTCATTAAGTGGCCCACTGTAGTTAAAAAAACAAACATATGAACCCATATCAGTGAATTCCATCTTCACATCACTAATAGCTATTTAGTTTCACGAAACAACGCATCATCTGCCATATTAAGTTAATGCTGTTAATTTCAACATTGCTGATTTTGTGGCATTGCTTGCAAATGTGTTTGTGTTTCATAGTTGCTTAAAAGCTACAAGCCTCTAAGGAGTTTATACTTCATTTTATGGTATACTTATTTGAGTCATAGGAAAACAAAAATAATGTAAGTCAACCCTGGGAGTCTAGGGGAGTTTTTGTTCATGAATTGGGGTCTGCAAATTACTTAAGATTAACCCAAGGTTTGAGTTATAGTCAACAGAAGAGTTCTCTGGTCAATATAAGCAGAAATGGAGTTTATTGGATGGGTATTGGAACACAGGAGAAGGGTAGAGAACCCGACTCAGGAAGTGGTCAGGAGCTAGAGAGGGTGGCTAAGGGCTGCCTCCAGAGCTGTGTGTTTGTGTGTGTGTGTGTGTGTGTGTGTGTGTGTGTGTGTGTGTGTGTGGCGGGGGGATGGGGGATGGGGGGAGGAGCTCTGACTCTCCCAGCACTGGTTTCAGCACTTCAGTCCAGGCACTGCCATTCCAGGATTCTTGCTGCTGCCACCACCACACCTTCAAATCATTCTCTGAAGACAATTGTGGGCAGGAACATCCAGCGGCTGAGCATCGGTTGTTTGCCTACCTCCTGACCGCCAAGGAGGGGCCACATGGCCTCTCTTGGCTCTTGTAGACCTAGTCAATGGAGAATTTTCCCCCAATAGGAAGGGGAGCCAAACCCCAGCCAGTGTCCACTATATACATTCCCCTATAAAACAGAGAAAATGGGACAAATTCCAGGGATGTCAGCATTGAATAAGACAATGTCATGAGAATCAACCATAAAGCCTTGTTGATATGTTTATGGGTATTGCTGAGCAGCATTTAATGAGGCCCCTGTGATCAAAATCAGGGATAAAAGCCCCAGCTTCCACCGCTATTATTTTTGTTTCATGGTCCTCACCACAGTGGGCACTTCAAGAGGAAACCATGCAAGGTAATTTAATAGAGAAACCGTGTCTTGAAAAAAAAATTTTTTTTTCATTTAAACCAGATTCTTCTGATGTTTATAAAAACAAGGTAATAAAAGGCCTCTGGCTCAGTTTTTGGAGTTGAAATTCAGAAAACATAGTTTTTATCATAGCAGCATTTTTATGTTCCCATCCTCCTGGGTTAATCACACAACTGGTTTTGCTCCAAGCATGAAAGATGGGAAGCGTTTGTCCAGGTCTCTGATGGTGCTTGCTAAAAATGCTTCCTTGCAGTGCCTCACATGTGGCTGCAATTAACTGTGAAGAAAACCTGCTGCACGAGGAAAAATTGTGCACTCTGTGCTCCATATTATGAAACGGTTACCCTTTCTTATTGTGGTTACAATTCCTCCACTTTGAAGGTGTTTCACTTTGGGAACTGCACAGGAAGATCTTCATTGTCCATTGCTTTCTCTGCAAAGATTTCTGCACCGAGAAATAGGTTTGTTTTTCTTCCTCCTTCTCCAGTTACATGAAGGAGTTGGGGGGAAAAACCTGTTTGGGCTATGGCATGATCTGCCCACCTCCCACCTCTCTGACCATCCCTCTGACCACTCTTCCCCATTCCCACTGCACCCCAGCCACACTGGCCTCCGGGCTGGTCTTGGAACGTGCCAGGTTCTCTTCTGCCTCTGAGCCTTTGCACTTGCCAGGCACAGTCTTCCCCTATATAGACACATGATTTGCTCCCTCAACTTCCTTCCAGTTTCTGCTCAAATAGTCCTTATTATAGAAGTCTCTCTGCTTCTAGTAATTCCAGTCCCCAGCTTCATTCACCCTGCCCTGTTGTTCTCCAGGGAACCTGTATACTTCTCTATTTGTTTGTTACCTATCTTCTCTTACTAGAATGCAGTCTTCATGAGGCAGAGGTTATGTCTTCTTCCCTGCTAATCATACTTGCCCAGCACATAGTAGACACTAAATAAACTATGTGTTGCATGAGCAAATGCATGTAATAGTAACAACTATCATTTCACGAGTAATCGAATTACAAACATTATCTCTAATAAAGAAGTGAAGTTATGCTGATGCAGCTAATGCACTGAAGTTCAAGGACAATGAGGGACTCATACCACTATATGAGGAGGTGTTAGGATCAGAATCCACTGAGTAAAGGGGAAATGCAACATTTAAGTCTGTTGCCCTGACCCCTCCTCTGTAGTCCTGGCTCAAATACCCAACTGCCTTTTCAATATTTCCTTTTGGATGGCTCATAGGCAATTTGTACTATATATATCCAAAATGGAACTCTTGATTACCCCTGCTCCCAGTATAAATCTACTCCTCCCCCAACGTCCCATTTCCGTTAATGACAACCTTCCGCCTTTGCTCAGGCCAAAAGCCAAGGAGTCATCCTGAGTGCCTCACTTTCCTTTGACCCCGACATGTAATCCACCAAAAAGTTTGCCAATTCTATCAGCTGACCACAAAGACCTGTGTTCCCTTTCCATAGCGTAGAACTGTTGATGGGAAGTGGCTGCCTACTCAGGGACTACATTTCCTAGCCCTCCATCACTCAGGTGAAGCCATGTGACTAGTTCTCATCAACGGGACATTAGTGGAAGTGCCACAATCAGGACCAAATTCTTAAGAAGCATGTATGCCTTCTACATGCTCTCCTCCATCTATTTGCTGGAGGAAGGGGATCCTGCGAAGGATTCTGGGGCACCAGGGGTTGGCAGAGTCATATAATGAAGGATCCTGGGTCCCTGAGTTACCACTTGAAGGAGAACCACATGCTCTTCTAGAATACCTGTTTGGACTTTCTGTGAACACCACCAAGTTTGGGGGGTTATCTGTCGTAGTAGCTTATAGTAACTTAATTAGTACATCTGTCTCCAAAATATATTTCAAATCTGTCCACTTGTCTTCATTAATCTCTTATTCTATTTTGAACCACTATACTCTCCTATCTGAAAGACTGTGGAAGTCTCTTAAGTTATCTCCTTGCTTCTGTTTCCCTGCCTGCTATAGACTGAATGTCTGTGTCCTCCCTCCACAAATTCGTATGTTGAAACCTAATCCCCAGTGTGATTATATTTGGAGGTGAAGCCTTTGGGAAGTGGTTAGATCATGAGAGTAGAACCCTCATTCATGGATTAGCGGTCTTATAAGAGGCCCCAGAGAGTTACCTTGCCCCTTCTACCATATGAGAATCTAAGAACCAAAAAGCCAGTCCTCTCTCACCAGACACCAAAGATGCTGGGTGCCTTGATCTTGGACTTCCCAGCCTCTAGAGCCATGAAAAATAAATGTTTGTTGTTTAAGCCACCCAGTCTATGGTATTTTTGTTATAGCAACCCAAAAGGACTAAAACACCTTCCATGGGTTGTTCTCTAACATGAGCATTAGAAAAATCTAAGAATGTAAATCATGTCACCCCTTTCCCCAAATCCCCTCAAATGGCTTCATGTTGCATGTAGAATAAAGTCTGAATTCCTTGCTATAGCCTGTCTACTTCCCCATCTTTACCTCAAACCTCTTTCCCCCTCACTTACTATGGTCTAGCCAGCCTGACCTTCACTCAGTTCTTCTGACATGGCAGACTTGCTCCCGTCCCAGAGTCTTTGCGCTTGCTATTCCTTCTGCATGGAAAATTTCCTCCAGGTCATGGCATGGCTGGCTCCTTGTCACCATTCAGGTTTCAACTCAAATGCCACTTCCGCACAGATGCCCTCCCTGATCACGCCATCCAATTGATGCCATTCTGCTGCCACAACCTGATCTTATCAGTATTTTAAACAATCTATTTCGTTATCTTACCTTGCGTGACTTAAATTATATTTCCTGGCTATCGTCTCTCTCCTCCTCCCCAACACCTCCATGTTGGAGCATAAGCTACAAGCCAATGAGAGCAACTTTGTCTGTTTTATTGACAATCGAATCTTCCATATCTAGACCAGTAAATGGCAAATAGAAGGTGCTCTGCACAGAAGGAAGAAAGTGACTGAGGGAAGGAGGATAAGAGAATAGAAAGAAGAAACAGAGAGAGGGAGAGAGGGAGAAAGAATTGCCGTAATTCACTCAAGGACTCTCAGAATGCAACCCCAAGACCCACACAAAGTTCCTGGAGAAGAGGAAGAGTGGGTCAGGGAGAGACAGATGAAAGGCAGGCTGGGCAGCCCTCTGGCTTCTGAGTTAGCCTCATGGGTACAGAAATGACATTACCTACCACCCTGGGGCATCAGCTTACTATTCTTTGGAAAGCTATCTCTCACTCTGGAAGCAAAAACAACAACAACAAAAAAAAAACCCTTGCCCTTCTTTTTACCAGCTGTACAGAAACCTCATTTATTTCCACTTCCCCTGATGCCAATAAGCACTGGAAAGATTATAGTGCCTCCTCATATATGTAATTCAGAAGACTATTAAGCTGTAAGAATAGTATAAAGAAGACATAGTTTGCCCAAGATGAGCAGTTGTGTAAAGAGGGTGCCCCAAAAATGTATACACATTTTAAGAAAGGAAAAAAGCTATTAAAATTGTAATAATATATACTGATAACAAAAGATGAATACAAGTCATGTTAGACTTCTGCAATTACAAGAGGTGCTCAAAGTAGTTGCCATCAGCGTCCAGACACTTCTGATTATGGCGAACTACTGCTTGAGCAACGTTAACCAATGTGTCCACTTGTATACATTTTTTTGGCACCCACGGTATTTATATACAGTTGACCCTTGAACAACATGGGTTTGAACTGCACAGGTCCACTTATATGTGGATTTTTTTCTAATAAGTACTGTAAATGTATTTTCCTTATGATTTTAATGATGTTTTCTTTTTTCCAGCTTACTTTATTGTAAGAATACAGCATATAAAATGTATAACATACAAAATATGTGTTCATTAACTATTTATGTTATCGGTAAGCCTTCTGGTTACCAGTAGGCTATTCGTAGTTAAGTTTTGGGGGAGTCAAAAGTTACACATAAGGGCTGGTTGAGTGGCTTAGTTGGTTAAGAGCTCGCTGAAGAGTGTGAGTTCTGAGCTAACAACGGTTTGATTCCTGGCCCAAGCTGAGCTGCCGCCGAGCTGCCAACAGGTGGCAGGATGGTTCAGCTTTAAAAAAAAAAAAAAAGTTACACATGATTTTCAACTTCACGGGGGTGTGCCCCTAAACCTGTGTTGTTCAAGGGTCAATTGTATATCAAATTCTTTTGAAATAGTTTTGTACATTGTGGTGCCCTAAATACAAACACAGTCTACTTACTGGGCATTTCAACACTATATGCAGTGGGGCACATTAGACTTTGAAAAGGAACCTACTTCATGATTATGCAACTGTTCTAATGTACACAAACACCCCCTTTTTTATGTTATGTTATGTTATTTATTTATTTATTAATTATTTATTTTGCAGTGAAATAATTTATATTTAGAATTAGCCAGCTGGACTCAGTTTAGATGATCTCAGTTTTGTTGGCAACATCCAAAGCATCATAGTCAGGAGCCAGTCGAACATATGCTTTCTTCTTTCCATCAGGCCTGATCAGGGTGTTGACCTTGGCCATGTCAATGTCATAGAGCTTCTTCATAGCCTGTTTGATCTGTGCTTTTTGGCCTTGACATCCACAACGAACAAAAATGTATTGTTGTCTTCTGTCTTCTTCATGGCTGACTCGGTAGTTAGGGGGAACTTGGTGATGGCATAGTGGTCAAACTTGTTTCTCCTGGGGATATTTGCCCTGCCTTTGGAGCTACAGTGTCTTGGGCTTTCAGAAGGTGGGTGACGTGTGTGGATCTTCTTTTTTCTGTGGCTGTGGATGCCTTTTAGCACTGCTTTCTTTGTATTCAAAGCCTTTGCTTTGGAAGGGGCAGGAGCTTCCTTCTTAGCTTTCAGTGCCATCTTTGTGAAAAGCCAAACACCCCCTTTTTTAAATATACATGCTAATATGAATTCATCGGCCTAAGCAAGTTTAACTTGGATTTTAAAGCTGTCTTAAGCAATCAGCTGTAGACTCAATTGGATGAATGAGGAAGTGGAAAAAACAGTGATTAAATTATTTTAATATATTTTTTAAAGTACTTAAAAATTTTTAAACCCTGAATTTTAAAAAAATTCAGTTAGGGCTTTTTCTTTCAGTTTTATTGAGCTATAATTGACATGCAGCACTGTATAAGTTTAAGGTGTACAACACAATGATTGGACTTACATATATCGTGAAATGATTACCACAATAAGTTTCATTAACATCCATCATCTCATATAGATACAAAAAGAAAAAGAAAAAAAAAATTTTCCTTGTGATGCGAACTCTTAGGATTTTGTCTTGTAACAACTTACAAGTATACCATAAAGCAGTGTTAACTATAATCATTATGTGATACATTACATCCCTAGTACTCATTTATCATATAACTGGAAGTTTGTACCCTTTGGCCACCTTCACCCAATTCCCCCTCCTCTCACCACTCCCTTCTCTGGTAACCACAAACCTGATCTCTTTTTCTATGAATTTGGCTTCTTTTTTCTTTTTTAGATTCCGCATATAAGTGAGATCATACACTATTTGTCTTTCTGTGTCTATATGTGTCTTATAAATACATTTATAAGTAGGAATCATCTCCATTGTATAGGTGAGAAAATTGAAGTTTGGTCAGTGTCCAAGGTTGTACCCAGTGTCATGAAGCCAGAAAATGGTGGAACCAAGGTTCGAACTCTGGTCTGTCTGATGCCGAAGTCTCAGCAATTCTCATGTGCCAAGGGCTTCTCCATCCTTTGACAATGTCCAAAATGATGTTAGAACCCCAGTAAATTTCAATTCCACGTGGTAGTCCATAGGGGATAGGAAACCAAGAGGAGATATTTCCCTTCAGACTTGAAGTGTAGGTCTATGAGTGCAGATGTAGTGATTTATTTAGAGATTATCAAAGGGGTCATTCCTGGGTAAACTTAGTGGTATTTTAAAAAGATTGTTGAATGAGTAGTCAGGTCAGCAGATTTAAATCTTGGTTTTGCACTCCTCAAGTAGTTGCACTAAGGCAAATGTACTATCCCCTCTGAGCCCCTGCTTTCTCATCTGTAGAATGGAGTCATTAACGTCTTCTTCCTCACAGGATCCCACTGCTTTAAATGAGAATGCTCAGCACAGTGTCTTGCCTGTAGTTGGCATCCAGTAATGTTGATCTCCTTCCTTCCTTGTTTACTTTCTTCCTGCCTATATATAGCACATGCTTGTAAGAGCTGAATGCAAAAGAAGAAATTGGAGCCAAGAGAGGCATGGCAACCTCAGTTTGAAGAATTTCTCTCTGAGGTGTTGTTGTCCTTTGAGTTGAATCCACATTCAGAAGAGAAACACACACTCATTTTGCTAAGTTCTCCCACTCAAACCATTCAGTCTGAGAGGTAGCTAGTTAACTGTGGCTGAATACTAGCTAGCCTTGAATCCAGCATCTGCAACGTTCTTTTCCGTGGAAAATTGCTCTTATTATCTTCAGCCCTCAGCACACTGAAATTTGTCTTGAAGAAAGACAGCAAAAATATACTGCCAAGCTGAATTGTTCTTATAGTATTTGAAGGAAAATTCCTTGTGTGAGGACAAATCCAATCTTTGGATCAGTGTTAGATATCACTCAGAGATCCGAGATCTGAGTAATTGTTCTGGCCATAAATCTGGTCTCGCTTAACGGGACTCATTCAGAACCATGCTGTGAAAAGAGCTGATGTTCAGAAAAATGCTCACTGCTGATTTCTTGACAAGTTTCTAATGGTACCTCTTCGAACCTTGGAACACCGCCCTCAAGCACAGTTCTTCATCGAATTCCACAAGCAGCTGGAGGCTTAGGTTACTACCACTCACAATGGCCCCATCATTGGACTCTATCCAGTTGGGTGAAAGGTAAAATCCATGTGGGGTCATGGTGGAGGTGAGGCTCATTTCTGGGCTCTGAGATGGTTGCAAGGGAAGGAAGGGAATTGATTGAGTGCCTTGCACTATTAGATGCTTTCATATACATCTGCCTAGAAATTTTGCTACTGTTTTAACCATTCATAGTTCTATTATTTACCACGTTCTAATCCTGTGACCATATCTTTGAAATCTGAGCAGTAGAAGACTTGGCAAGCCAGATCTGGGTTTGAATTCTGACCACCGTGCTAGAATGATAGTTCAATAAAGGCAGTGTTTGTTCACTGCCATATCTGCAGTGCTTATGAGTAGAACAGTGCCATGAACAGAGTAGGGCTTCAATACTTATTTGTTAAGTTGAATTATTAACGGAGCTTCTTACTTAGCCTCTTTAAACCTTCGATTTCCTTAACGATAGAAGTAGGAAAAATAAAACCTACATCACAGGATTTTTAAAGTATGCCTTTTATTTTGAGAGAATTGTAGATTCATGTGCAATTGTAAATATCCTTTCCCCCAGTGGTAACATCTTGCAAAACTACAATATCACAACCAGGATATTGACATTTATCAATTCATTGATCCTATAGGATTTCCCTTTGAGGATTTTTATGTGGGTTAAATGCAGTTATATAGGCGTAATGCTTAGCACAATACATGCATATTGTAAACACGTAGTAAGGTAGTTAATGTCCTTTCAGGAAGCAACATGGTATAGATCATGCTTTTCAAAGTGTAATGTGAGTATGAATCATCTGGGGAGCTTGCTGAAATGCAGATGCTGATGCAGGAGGTCTGGGTGGGGCCCAAGAGTCTGCATTATCAGCAAGCTCCCAGGGGATGGCTGATGGGAAGTGACAGGCTAAGCATATGGCTCCAGAATCAGACTGCCAGGGTTTAGTTCTAGTTGTACGCTTATTGCCTTTAAAACTTTGGACAGGGCTTAGCCCGGGTGAGTGGCACATTGGTTAAGAGCTGGCTTGGGACGCCAGCTCTGAACAGCAGGGCGGGGTTCGGATCCCACATGGGGGCCAGTGACACTGCGCCCTCTACAGCTAAGATGGTGAACAACAGCTCGACCTGGAGCTGGGCTGCCATGAGTCGCCAGCGACGGCATAGGCTGCAGCCCCTGCTGCAGTGGGCTGTCATAAGCTACCGTGTGTGGCTGGCAGCCAGCGTGAGTGGCTGGCAGCTGGTGTGAGCTGCCAAGAGTCGCTGTGAGCAGCTGTCCAGAGGCCAGCGACCTATTTGCCTCACCTGGGAAAAGCGCAATGATAATACCAACATGGGCCAGTGAAGCAACATCCTCCACAACTAGACTGAAGAACAAAACGACAGCAACTTGTCTGTTCCCTTTCCCCCATTCTGCAGCGCTGTTCCCCTCCCCCAATTCCCCAATTAAAAAAAAATAATAACACAACTTTGGACAACTTATTTAATGTCTCTATGCTTCAGTTTCTTCATTTACTTAATGGGAAGTTTACAGCCCCTACCTCATAGGGATTTTTAATGCTTAAATTAGATTATTGTCTTAAAGCACTTAGAACAGTGCTGGGACTATAGTCAGTGTGCCCATTAAATGTTATGTATCATTATTATTTTAGAGCATTTCTTTTTTTCCTTTCTTATTATTTATTTTTCAATTATAATTGACATTTATATTATTTTATATTAGTTTCAGGTGTACAGAGTAGTGGTTAGACATTTATATAATTTATGAAGTGGTTCCCCCCGATCAGTCTAGAACCCATCTGGATTTTAGATCATTCCTTATTCTGTATTCTTGCATTGAAATAAGATCATTTGAGCTTTTACAGGGGTTACGTTGGGCCCCAGAAAAGTAGAAAATTCACTTATTCTCACTGTATGAGAAAAGAGAGCAGTTATTGCTAGAAGGGATTTTCAGAGTTCTTCTAGATTAAAAAAAAATAAAGAAAGGCAAACAACTGATTTATCAGTTCCTATTCCTTTCCCATAGCAGACATTAATTGATCTTGACACTTGTTTTTTTTAATTGAACCTCAACTATGGCTTCAGAGTCCTTTTTTTTTTAAAGATTTTTTTATTGGGGAATTGGGGGATGGGAACAGCGCTGGGGAATTGGGGGAAAGGGAACAGACAAGTCGCTGTCCTTTTGTTCTTCAGTCTAGTTGTGGAGGACGTTGCTTCACTGACCCAAGTTGGCACCATCATTGTGCTCTTCCCGGGCGAGGCAGATCAGTCGCCGGCTTCTGGACAGCCACTCATACCGGCTGCTGGCCGCTGATGCTGGCTGCTGGCCACACACAGTAGCCCATGGCAACCCACTGCTACAGGGACTGCAGCCTACACCACCGCTGGCGACTCCCGGCAGCCCAGCTCAAGCTGTTGTTCAGCATCTTAGCTGTAGAGGGCAGCGTCACTGGCCCTCATATGTGGGATCCGAACCGGGGCCCTCTGGTGTCCCAGGCCAGCTCCCAACCAACACGCCACTCTTAAGAGTCGTTCTTAAGAGAGGCTCTAAGCAGAGCTGGTGCTCAAGATAAAACCTGTTTGCTAAACCTGATCTGGTCTAAGCTCCTCACAGGTGTGGAGACTTAAACCCAGAGGTGTACAATGACTTCCCTGGGCTCATACTGTCACCTGGAGACTGAGTCTGAACCACATCTTCTGTGCTCTTTGTGGAACAAGTTGGAGGGAAGAGAAGAAAGGAAGAACAGGAGATTCATGTGAGCACATTATAAGCAAGGGGGGACACGGGGTAGAAAAAGACATTCTTCACAGACAGGTTAGTGCATTGAGAACAGCAAGAGTCTATGTGCACTATGAGCATTTCAGATTGGCAGCCATTGGTGTTTCCCTTATTCACCCATTGGAAGTATGACATGGGAGGACAAATTGCAAAATAAACTACTTATTGGGAATTTGGTGTGGAATTTTTTTTTTTTAACAATAGTAATTTGGGATCCTTAAAAATCACAAGGAGCAATGGGAAAGGCAAAGACCTTATTCTTACCTAATTGAATTCCTTAGAGCCTTTCAGCATGTTGCACTGGTCATGTCAGTCTTGGTTCCATCCCACCCCCACCTGTTGGCAACTATGTTATATACCTTGTAATTCTGCCTCTCCCCGTTTCTTTCCATGTCTCATCACTGGACCATGCCTGACTTCACGGAGCGTCATGGACACATGACTTCAAGGTAGATCAGATTGCAGCCATTTCTACGGATTCGTCAAAAGAGAAGAATCAGATTCTCTCTTTGAGCAATTTGAATTATGAAGGCATGAAAGGAGTCAGTTACCAGTGGGAGCAAGAGCCAAAAGGGGTAGTAGGAACTGTAAGAAGGGAGCCAAAGTGATGAAGAAGCTCCTTGGTAGAGAGATGAGAAAGAATTAAATGGGGAGGAGACACAGAGACACAGAGAAGGAGACTGGCCAATGACTGTGTGGCCCATAGAGGAGGCAGAATCATGGGCCATAGAGCATCCTTCTGTCCTTTGCAATTTATTTTCCTTTTTAACTTTTTAATGTTTTGATATGAAAAATTTGGAACAATGTGCAAGAGTAGACAGAACAGTATAACAACCTTCCTTGCTCACATCACTTGGCTTCAACCATGATCACCTCTGGGACAACTTTATTTCTCCTTCTGGATTATTTTTATTTTTTTTTAAATAAACTTCTGGTGCATCAACAAAATCCTTGGTTTGAAATGCATTCTCATCAGTGGTCAATGTACAGCCTGCCTTTACTTTTAGGTTAACTACTTAAGACGTTTTTGTTGTTGTTGTTTTTAGAAATTTGCCCAGTTTTCTCTTTAGCTCCTTATATTTTCTATTGTGGTAAAATATAGCAAAATTTGTGATTTTAACCATTTTAAGTGTATAATTCAGTGGCATTCACATTGTTGTGCAAATATCACTTCAGAAGGTATTTTGAATAGTGAATTCCTGAACCCACCACTGAAAAACGAAGACCTTGACAACCTACATCCAACCAAATGGTTCTCTCCCATCCATCCCATGTAGTCCCCCTCTCGAGGTAACCCTCATTCTGAATCCTTGCATCATCATTCCCTGCCTTTTTATATAGCTTTATTGCAGGTATATGTACTCCTTCAACTATTTTTCAGTTTATTTTTAACATTTCCAATAGGATATTATGCTGCATGTAACCTTTTGGAACTTACTTTTTTTACTTTATATTGTCAGGATTCATCCCTATTATTGCAGGCCACCACTGTAAGTCATTTGTTTAGACCACAGGCATGGTCCAGTGATTCCATTGTGTGACAACTCTACTTATCGGACACGTTCCAGTTCCAGCCCACATCTTGACAGCATACCCCCTTTTTCTTATGTTAATTTGAGTGTTTTTCTCTCCTGCACAACTAAAACAGCCAGACTAAAACAACCATGCTTACATGTTGCCAGAGCAAAGTCACACTACTGCTGATGTAAGGGAAGCAGTGAGATTAATTCTTGGAAAGGTCGAAGACTGGTCACATCCTTGAGAAAAGGGCTTCTGTCCCCGTGATTTATCTGTAGAGTAAGGTTCACGCTAAGCTGTGATGGAAATTAAAGAGGAAGCTTTAGGACCTCCATGCTGACCCCAAAATGTAAATCATTTAGCAGCATACAGATGGCAGAGTTGTCATAAAGATCAAATGAGATAATGATATGTGGGAACACTCTGTAACCCCCAGAGCCTGTTTATAAAAGTGCAGTGGTATTGTTGTTGCTATCATTATTCATTTGCATTACTTGGGCAAATCATTTTCCTATTCCTCCATGATTAAGGTGAGTGCTTATTTATAAGGTGCCCCAGAAGAACTGGATTTAAGGCTGGAAGACAGAAGGCAGGAGATGTGAATATTCATCAAACATTTAGCCTAGTCCTTAGTCCCTGCAACGGCTCTTCAAGGTAAGAATTATTATCTCTGCTTTGCTGATGAGAAAACTGGGGTTGATAACATGCCCAAAGTCCTATAACGAATTAGAGGTGGAGTTTGGATCCAAATCCAGGTCTGTCTGAATCCAAAGCCCTTTTTCTACCTTGCCACACTTCCTGAAACCTGCACTCTTTCCTCTTTCCCTGTCCTAATATGGCAGGATGAAAACCTGTTTATGATCTTTCCCAGTATTTTTACGCAAATCTAAGACTATTGATGAACTAACATGGAGTCTAAGTAAAAATATCTTCATATTACAAAAATGTACACTTGAAACCTATGTAATTTTACTAACCAATGTCACCCCAATAAATTTAATAATAAAAAAATATCTTCGAGAAGACTGGGAGCCTTCCCAGCTTGAACCTGTGAATTTTAATCTGGGAACCAAGAAACTAGGGGCAGCTATGCTTGGGTTGACTTGTCACCTGGGTTGCCCCATCTACAGTGGCCCTGTGTGGACTGGAGGAGAGTGAATTTCACAAGGGGCCATCAGACAGACCCAGGCTCTGGTTCAGACCATGCCTCTACCTGTTTTAGGTCAACTATCTAATCTCGGCTGTGAAATGGAGCTATGAATGCCTGTCCTGCTACCCAACAGGGGCTAAGATCAAATGCTGTGATTTGATAAGATTGGATGAGGTAATAGATGGGAAAACAGTTTGAAGACTGCAAAGCCTTTTCCCTCAGCATTACTGTAAGCTGATATTTGTTTTTATGGTTATCATTCCCTCTCAGCAGAGCCCTCTCCCAGGGAAAGCCCTACAGTAGGAGCTCCTTAGAATGACCGAGGTTTGAGAACAGCCAGAAGGCCAAGCAACATGAAGCCATTTAAAGCAAACCAGAGGAAGTCCAGTCTCTGACTATTTATTTTATGAAGTTAGCGGCTGGATATGTTAAGCAAATGTTTTCTTAATTGTGGCAGTATGAGAAAACAATGGGGCAAGGGCTGCCGGGGACGGGGGGAGTATCAGGCCTCCACCCTACCCCACCCCCCACCACTAAATCTCCAGATAATGACAGGAAAAAATTAAAGACAGGCCTTTTCTTTTCGTGGTCACATGTCTACGCTGCAGCTGTAATAAGAACCTGCACCAATTAGAAATGTTTCACCTCCTCCCCTCGGCTCCTCCCCGGGCACATTTCGGAGCAGACTGGGTTGTGGACTCCAGGAGTTTGCCAAACACAGCAAACACTGGTGTGTGAACGGCTGTAGGGGACTCTTTCCACTCCGATCTCAGTCCCTTCCTCCTCTGCTCCCTCCCTTCTACACTGTTTTGATTTTCTAGGACTTCCTCCTCTGGGCGAGGGAGAGGGAGGAAAGACGCTTCTTGGCCGTGTGTGTGTGTGTGTGTGTGTGGTGGAGTGTAAAATGCTAAAAATGCTGTAATGGGAAGAAACCGAGCCGCGTCTGAGTGTCCTGGACTGCAGCGGCCGTTCTGATCTCAGTGGCACCTGAGCACACGCCTCCCCAAGCAAGTGCGACCTGTACCCTCAGGTACGTGTGGCTGCTGGCCTGTCTGGCCACTGTGGCTGGGGTGTGTGTGGGTAACGAGAGGGTGCGTTGGTGTCCCAGGTAAGCGCCCCGTGGAGCCCGGAGCCCGGGGAGGCGAGAGGCGCCGCGTGCGCCGCTGTCCGGCAGGTGAGCAGGTGTGAACGCCGAGCCCTGGATGCCGGAGGGCTTGTACGCTCTTCCAGCGGCTGCTTGCCCGGAAGGTCTGTGCGGGAGGCCGGGACGGTGCGGGTCTGAAGCCGAGGGTAGGGTAGTGGTGCAGGTCTCTGGCTCGATCGAAGGCGCTGCTGTCACTTGGCTGGCTGTGGCGGTTAAGGGGCAGCTAGTCCAGTGGGTACGGAGTGTGGCTCGACCGTGGACGTCGGTGTCACGTGTGCTGTGTCTACTGGGTGCGAGAGCCAATTGTGTGCTTGTGGGGAACGTGCCTGGTCCCCGAAAGCAGGCACCTAGGAGCGCACGAAAGGTTCGCTTGGGTTTGTGCAAGTGTAATCAAGGTGTGTTTCCACTGGCAGGGCCTTGGGGGTGTGATGTGTGGGACGCGCTGACTCCACGCGCCCTCTGGGACCGGCGCCTCCTCCCGGGGCCCCAGCGCGCAACCAGGCCGTCCGCGGCTGTTCGCAGCCCGAGCGCGTCAGCACCCGTTGGGTAGGTGCAAGCCGCCGCCGGGCGTGCGGCTGGCAGGGAAGGGGAAACGAGCCTATCCCCGCACGCTTGGCCCCGCCCCCGCCTCCTAGCCGACTCACCTGGGCTCAGCCCCACCTGCTCTGTGGGAGGGGCGTGTTCGGGGGCGTGTTCGGGCGGGCCTGGCAGAGCCCGGCGGAGCCCGGCGGAGCCCTGGAGAGAGCAGGCGGCCCCTCATTCCAGGGATTCCTTGGGCTCCCGCGCTCGCGTCCGCCGCGGAGCCGGCCCGGCGCGCGCCGCCCGCCGCCCGCGTGTGCGTGTGGGTGTGAGGAGGGGGCAGTCGGTGCAGGAGTGCGGGCGCGAACGCGCCTGTGCGTCGGCGCGCCCCCGCAGTGCGCTCCGCGCGCTCTGCGGTCCCGCCTCTGCCGCTGCCCCCAGGGGCTCGGCTGGTCTCAGGCCGGCTCGCCCAGAGCCGCCCCGCGGTGAGTGCAAGAAAACCCGGCCGGCGGGTTGGCGGGGGACCCGGGCCGGGCGAGGGCTGGCGTGCCGGGGAAACTCAGGTGTGGGCTGGTTCGGAGCGGGGACGAGGGCGTCCTCCTGCAAGGAGGCGGCGGCTGGTTCTCGCGGGGCAACTTGAGGCTCCCGGTGGGAACCGAAACGCCTGGGCTCCCGAGGGAGAGGTCCAGCTCCTGTAGGGGTCCCGAGTAAAAGGCGTCCCGGGAGCCGGAGGCGCGGGCCCGGGGCGGGGGCCCGGTGCTCAGCATCCCCTTTGGTCCTGGCTATCGGCAAAGGAGGGCTGTGGTGCGGGACTGCGGGAAGGGGCTGAAGATGTGCGTTTCGGACGGGCCTCTCTCCTCTCGGTATACTTCCTGCCCACTCCCCAAAACAAAACGGCACACGCTTCCTGCACCGAGTGCAGGCCTCGCCGAAAAGCAAAGGTCTCCTTTTTTGTTTTGCTTCAAGTCTCCTTTGCTTCATTACACTGAGACATTTAAATGTCTTTGGTTAGGATGACAGTACTTGCTAGGGCTATTAGTTTTATGCGCTTTACTGGCATGTGTTCGTCTGCTTAAGCTTGATTAGAAAAATCGGTTTCACTTTGATCATTGGTGCTGTAGGTTTGCTAGTTGTGTTTCCTTCTCTGTGGTTAATAAGAACCAGCAGCCTGGGGGGTGGGGGTGGAGGCTGCCTTTCTAGTTTTTATCAGCAGCTGGTTGCCCCCTTAATTTGAAAGGTACTATGTGGCCGGGTTTGTAGAGTTTGAGTATCTTTCCAAACCCAAACGTACCTTGACGAAAAATGAATATTCTCATGTTTCCTCTGATCAAAGACACGTTACATGTTAATTTTCCTATTCGTATTTAAAGGTCAGTTTTGCATACCATTTTAGCATACCAGACAAACTTTTAACTCTTTGCTCTAGTCTCTTAGTCTACAGACTTGTAACGTTCATTGTTTCCTGCTTGCAGCTAATGAAGTCTGCGCATGACTGTGAGGGGAGTAGCGTGGGTAGTTTAAAGGAGAGCTTTGGGGTCAACGCCTCAAAGCTGTATTTATCATCTCTAAATCAGTGCTCTAATTTTAAATAATGGGTTTAGAAATACTTTCCTAGGAAGTTTGTTGTCTCGTAGTCAAGATACAGTTTTGTGTGTGTGTTTTTTTTTTTCTGTGCGCTTCCTGTTGAGTCTGACTGAAAAGTAATCTCCCTTATGGTAAAAATGGTGTAAACCCTTCAATTTGTTGTTTAACTTTGGCAAAATTTTAATCCCACATTGGTTTCCCCTGCCACTATTTTTTCACACTTCTGGGCAGTCTGCCTTTGCTTTCCATGTGGAAGGGAATGCAAACTAACTTTTCTGTTGACCAGAACACAATACAATTAAGAAAATAATTCTGCTATAAATAACCACGACTACATTCCAAAACTCTGTGTGTGTTGTAGTAAAAACAGCTCTGGTTTATTTCTGGAGACTTGAGTTCAGGTCCTGCCTCTGTCACCTAGTAAGTTTGTGACCAGAAAAAGTTAATGCTACTTAACCTTTATGCTTTATTTTCCTGTGTAAGGGGATGATAATGTCTGTTCCAATGTATCACAGTTTCAGGAATTACAGGGAATAATGTGCTCTAAAAAGTATTCTGTGTTATGTTATTTATAAGTTGTTGAAGATTTGAGAGAGCTTCGTAAACAGTAATACCACTTCCCCCAACTGATTTAGAACTATACCTTAAGACTTGAACACTTCTTACAGACTCGATTATTATGAAACTAAAACTTTCACTTTCAAAAAATCTGTAATGGGAAATTCCTTTTAACTCCTCATGGAGTCAGCCTTGTTACCCCCAACCTCTGGTGGTTGCCAAAGCAAATCCAAAGAAAGATTTTTACTTTGTGTCTTTTCCAGGTACCTCCTGGATAGTTTTGCTGCTAACTTGCCTTAATAAAATAATAAGTAAAATAACCATAATAAAAGTTGTTTTGCAACTTTTAATGTATTTAATAAAACTAGAGTTGTAAGTTCAGGAGGCAAAAGTCAAATACATTGGAAAATTCTAATGTAACTAAAATTTTGACAGTGTGGTGGTTTTAACATATAAAGTTGTCTGTTTTTGACCTGTGTTAGATAAGCTGTTGCTATGAGAACCCGATGACAAAGAATGTTTTTTGTTTGTTTTTTTGTATTAGAAAGTTTCTGCAAGATATGTGAACTGAGGCTCATTGGTTATTTATTTTTTTAGAGGGTCTATCTAAAGTTACTTTCCAGGGGACACTTTAGGGAGATGGGTGAACTTGAGTCAGCTGTAAGAACTTTAACACCAGCACTGGGCAGCCTCACATAATGGTCATGAAATACGCTGTAACCTGAGTTTGGTTTTGTGCAGCTTAAGCCTATATAGATATAGACGGCCCTCAACTTGACCCATGGTCAGCTTTCATACAGTCTATGCATATGCAGTTTACACTGATACCAAACCGTGTTTTATAGTAACTAAGGACTTTAGTTATTGCATGGTAGCACTGTTTGGCAACACCTGTTGCCAGGACCATCAGACTAAATATCACATCCTTATCCCCTTCCTGTCATTCCCCCTTCACCTAACCCTAGAGCTGAGGAGGTCAACAGAATCAAGTCTTGGGCTATTTTAGCATCAGAAAACCTAAAGTGGTTGAGCATTCCTTGAGGGGTTTCCATCCAGAGTGGTACCCTCTTTCAGCCCAAGCTAACTGGAACCTCGGTCTCGGTTGACGTGATGCGAGATGGAGATGAGCAGTAGGCACAACTGAGTTGATGGCAGGCACCTGAGAGTACCTTGTTCCTGATATGTAATGTGTTCCACTTTGGAAGATAAGAGATTGAGGGCTGCCCAACCTGGAAACCTGCCTTCTGCTGAGGTTTCAGAAGGGGCATTAAACCCTTGTGGGAAGGTTACATACCTGTATCAGTTTACCCAGTTGTTTAGTTTTCTAAGACAATGGAAGGACTGCCCACAGAGTTGGCTCTCGTTCTGGGGCCTATGCTTGAGGTCGACAAGCACCTGAAAGAAGCCTAACTAGGGATTTTACACACATATTTTTAATTCTCCGGAAATAAGCATAGAACCTGTAGGTATATTGTTCAAATTTTAGACATTTGACCTTTAAATGAACTTTCAGGAAGGATTATGTGTAGAAGTAAGAAATTGGATGTAAGCGGAAGCTGGCTATGTCCTTCTGACCTGGTATGGGGCTTCAAATTATGGCAGTGTGGGTTAATTATTCATTCCTGGGACGTGCCTAGAGAAGGGAAGCTTTGCTAGCAAGGGATGCCCATCTCTTTATGTTATATCTTGGGTAGTATGACTACTGAAAGAGTATTTCGAGTAAGGCCTGTCTTCTATTTAGGAATGTGGCTGCGATATTGTGATTTATAGGAAATATATATATATATATATATATATTTGGTCATTCAGGTGACTAAAATAAAATTTTCATATATATTTGGTCTTCATCCACAATTCCTGACTCACAGCTCCCCAAACCTTTGGAATTTCCTGAGTGTTGAGAGTGAAAGGTGTCTTTTGTTATGGGAATGAAGTGACTTTTGGAAGCACCTGGGGATGGGGGCTGGTTTCCTGGAGTACCAACCAAGTGATTAGAGGGTCGGAACTTTCATTCTTGCCCCCGCTTCTAGGGACGGGGAGGGGCTAGAGGTGATTCTTTCTCCAGTGGCTAATGATTTCATCAATTCTTGTGTAATGAAACCTCCATAAAACCTTTCAAGAGGATGGGGTTCAGAGAACTTCTGGGTTGATGAGCACGTGGGGGTTCTGGGAGAGTGGCGCACCTGGAGAGGGCATGGAAGCTCTTCCATCTGGCTCTTCTGAGTTTATTACCATTTACAATAAACCAATGATTTAGTAAGTAACGTATTTCTCTTAAGTTCTGAGCTGCTGTAGCAAATTAATTGAACCCAAGGAAGGGGTCTAATAGGCAGTGGGAACTTATAGCCAGTTTGTCAGAAGAACAGGTGACAACCTTGACTTCCAACTGGGCAGGCTTGTGGGACCGAACCCTTAACCTTTGGGATCTGATTCTATCTCTAGGTAGATAGTATCGGAGTTAGGTTGAATTCTTGGACACTGCTGGATAACCTTAACAGTTAACCATTGCAGGTTGACAGGTTTTCTTGATTGTGACTAAGTGGAAGCCATCCTACCTAATAACTTGAGCCTGTTCTTGGAGCCTGAAGCCCTTGGGCTTATGTTTAATTCTGGGGCTGTGGCCCCAGGAATCTGATGGCTCTGAAGCCTTTGTTGTTTGTCCCACTGTCACCATCGACTGACTTAGTTTGAGCATCTTCTTACCTGCCTTTGTTTTTATTTATGTGATTCCATATGTCTCTCTCTTCAAAGAAGGTAAAATATGGCATGGTTTTCATATGCTGGAAAGAGGGCTTGCTTCTGCTTACTTTAGAAGTTATCATGTTATTGGCGTAATATATGTCTCAAGGTGTAGGAAAAAGCACAGACTACCAATCTTCCCTCAGTTGCTGAGGGAACATTGTTTTTGTTGTTCTGATAATTTAAGCTAAAAAACTGCTTTTCTCCAAAAGGACTGTGAAAATCAGCTTAAGAGTAGTAAAAATAGCATTGGAAGTCACTTATATCCTTGGCATTTTGGTTTTTTATCTGTGGAAGAATACTAATAATCATATTTGGTCAATTCACAATGAGAATACGATGAGGTAATTTACATGAATATGTTTTGGAAAAGTGTATGTTTTATAGCTATAAGATGGTGGTGGTGGTAAATGAGAACAAATGCTTCTTACTTGAGTTTGCAAGGCATTTTTAGTTACATTGTACCATTTAATCCACAAGCCAAGCAGTGTGACCTATGAAGTAGGCAGTGTTACTGTGATTTTCTTTAAGTGAGGAAACTTGGGCCTGGAGAGGTTAACTGACTGGTCCATACATTTAGTGTTAAGCATTTAGAGTAGAGCCTAGAACAAAACAGGCTTTCAGTGATTGTTGATTAATGAGTGTACGTGTTAAAGTAGGGCCGAAACTTCGGTTTTCTGAAGCTAAAGTCCTGGCTCTACTGGTTTAACAGATGGTAAAGTGTGAGAAGAAAAAAGCGTTGCACAAATGAGAGATATTTTTAGCGGGAAGAACAGAGAGGATAGTCTTGAGAATTGGATGTTAGCAGGAAGACTGTGCCTTGCAAGAAGTTAGTGGGGCAGCAATTAGGGAACACTGTGGGGAAGAAACCTATGAGGAGTTACCCTGCATCTACCTGATGTGCCTGAAGCTATGCTTGCCTGTGGCTACCAGAATCTGGGGAGGATTGGTCTCAAATTTCATGTCATTTATTCCTCTCATTGATATGGACAGCTAGCCAAATCTAGCTGTCCACAGTGTCATTGTATTCGGTGAAGGTTCTCCAGGGCAGAAAGTTTCCTTTTCCTTTTCTATACAGTCTCGATGTTGTGCAATAGAGAGAGGAGATACCAATGAAAGCCTATAAATTCTCGATGGTTAAAAGGGCTGTACACTCAGTACCGTGGTGTGATAGTTCATATTTGTACTTTATTAGTGATGCCAAGTTGGATTAGCCCAGGAGGTGGTCCTGAGGGGGGACTAGAGTGATGGGACAGGACCAACAGGAATTAGGGATACTGAAGAGGTGCCTCTGGAAGTTGGAGATGCTATCAGTATCCCAGGATAATGGTGTCTTCCTGTGTCTGGCTTTTGGCCAAGTGACAGTGTGGCAGGAACATCAGAAGGTTTGAATGTGTTTCTCCCCACCCCCCGCGGGTTTCCACCTCCTGCTCATACTCTTTCATAACTATACTAGTTAACCACTATTACCGGAAGAGACATGGAATGAGGCAGCCCAGGTGCCGGAGCTTTCACCTTGGAACACTTCCACAACAGATCTTAAAATTCCATTCCCTTGGTTGGGGGAAAAAAAAAATCTATACCTCATAACTCTGCTCTCAAGATAGGTGCTGTTGTCCTCTCGTTGATCAAAGTGGGACCTTTCTTTGTGGAAGGCCAAAATAATAGCATTCACATTTATACCTGAGCTTGTCATTGGCACCGAATGCCCCTACATTTTAGTAGCTTTCGAATTGATACCGATTCTCTAATTCTTAACCATAAGCTCTTTGGAACAGCATATTATTAAAGATAAGGGAGCCTGAGGAAAGGAATGTGGGCTGGCAGAGAAAATCCATGACCATTGCTTGAAAAAGAAATCCAACAAAATGTGTGTTCTATTCATCATGAGTAATGTTCCTCTTGGCAGCGACCATGAAAGAAGGTGAATGGATAGAGCAGAAGTGGGTTGCAATATACCAGAGCATAGAACATCCTTGCATATGCACTTTGTTTCCAGAAGCACATTTCTCTCACTTTAATGTTGCTATTATGTCCCAGGTGTTAGCATTTCAAGTGATTATGTTTTTAGTTATCATGATCTCATAATATAAAAACTATCTCAGAGATGAGAAGACCGTTGGGATGTACTTAGATTTATTTTCTACATGCTGCATAATCTTTTGCCAAAGGGTAGTAGAGGATTTTTATGGTTCATAAAGGATATAAAATGAACCAGACGCGTCACTCCCCGCTTAAAACCATTCAGCCCATTCAAGGGCTTTTCAGCAGCTGAGAATAAGATCTCAGCTTTATCACCCCCTGCAGGATATGCATATCTGGCCCTTGCCCACATCCCGCCATGCCTCTCCTCTCGTCCTCCCCAGCTTTCTCTCTGCACTGCGATCAGGTCACAGCTCCTCCACGTTCACATGTCCAGCTTTGGCCTGTCTTGGGTTTTTTTCTAAAATGCTATTTGTTCCCCCTGGCCTCCCTTCACAAGGTTAATTTCTCACATTCTTTAGGTCTCAGCTTTCATTCATTGCCTCAGAGAAATCTTTCCTGATTATCTAAAGTAATGTCCAGTGCCCTGCCCTGTCTTCTAAAAATACAATTTGTTTAGTATGTTTTCACAAAAAATTATTTTACTATAAAGCCCATTCACGGGGCCAGCTGAGTGGCGTGTTGGTTAAGAGCTGGCTTGGGACACCAGCTCTGAGCAGCAGGGCACCAGTTTGGATTCCACATGCGGGCCAGTGACGCTGTGCCCTCTACAGCTAAGATGGTGAACAACAGCTCCACCTGGAGCTGGGCTGCTGTGAGTCTCTGGCGACAGCGTAGGCTGCAGTGGGGCTGGACAGCAGCTGGCGTGAGCTTTCGTGAGCTGCCGTCCAATGGCCGGCAACTGATCTGCCTCACCTGGGAAGAGCGCAGTGATAATACCAACATGGGCCAGTGAAGTGACGTCCTCCACAACTAGACTGAAGAACAAAAGGACAGCAACTTGTCTGTTCCCCTTCCCCCAATTCCCCAATGCTGTTCCCCTCGTCCCCCAATTCCCCAATAAAATCTTTTAAAAAAAGAAAAAAAGCCCATTCACGTTTCATAACACCCTATGAGGGAGGTAATGTTAATATCCCCATTTTACAGATGAGGAAACAGACACAAGTAAAGTCACTTCCCAGAGTCACTCAGACAGGAAGTGGCTGAGTTGATTCAAACTCAGAGTGGCATCCCAAGATCATCCTTTTAAGTCGCCATTATACTAATCTGCCTCAGTGTAGTGTGACCCTCCATCAAATACTGTAACCTTAGTTTTTTTCTCCCACGTTACTAATATGTTTTATTGGGTTTGTTGTTGGGCTAGGATAGTGTATAAGATATAAAATGCAGAAGACTTAAAAAAAATTGTTATCTCTCGCCTTTATTTGCTTTGGTCTTTTGTGGCTAGATAATACCCGGTCCCTTGTCTTCAATCTCCCACCTGTTTTATTGTGTTATAACCAGCTCTGTTGTCCTTACCTCACACCTGCTTCCCACAGAAGCCTCCTCACTGATCTGCCTCCAGTGGCTCCTCATTTCACCCCCTCAAGTCAAACCATCCTCCCCAGAACTGCTAAACTATATAAAACATCATTACTGCCCTATCACTAGCCTGCTCAGGGATTGGTGGTGATTGCCTGTCGCCTCCTGTGTTACTTATGGATCTATCTGGGTAGCCTCTTGGCTCTTTCCTAAACCCACCCACATTATGCTCATCAAAACTTAGCTGCTGCTGCTTCTTAACAAGGATTCTCAATTCTAACTGGGCTGGTTTCAGTCTTTCTGTCCCAGCTTCTCATTCCTGCCTCTGTGCCTTTCCTCAGGCTGTGGATTCAACAGGATTGTTGGATAAGACAGGGTCCTTCCAACCAGGAAATATTCAAACTCTGATCCACAGCTGAGTAAGAGAGGTCAGAGAGAAGAGTGAGTGCCCAGGGGAGAGAAACTGGGCAAGGAAACCTTTGATGTGGTTTTCAAACCCCCCCCCGCCCCCTCCCCCCAAGACCACTTAGCTGACATTAATCTTCTCTTTTATCACACAGTACACCTTTTAGTTTTAAATTATATTTAGTCTTTTATTCTCTTAAAAATTTTTCTATTCTATTCCACATTCTTTAGGTGCACAAACAAGATTGTAACTCTTTAAAAGCAGGGATCATATCTTCTATTCTCTTCAACCTCTCCTGAGTGCTTTGCTGAACTCAAAATAACTGCAATAAAAATTGGTTTGTTTCATTAATAAGGTTGCAGCAGATGGCAGGTGCCTTGTAGTTGAACCATAAAAGCCCAATCTCTTATCTATCTACTTTGAACATAAGTTACTTGGGGGTTTAGGTTTCATAGTATCTGAATAAACTTAAATATCTAATCTATGCTGGAATTCTGGGTCTGCATACTTTATATAATTTAAGGCATATGTTAATATCTATTTGGGTTTAAAATTTTGAAAGCATTGTCCTTGAATTTAATGAGGGAAATTAAGGAATTGTGAGTCTAAAGACTGCATTAAGAGGTAGAATGCTTATCAGTATTTACTTAATCAAAATAAAAGACTTAAAATCCAAATCTTGCCTGAATAGGAAACTGGCTTGGGTAAAGAGGATGTTAATTGAGTTCTTGGGAGTTCAGCAAACCTTTCCTATCAGTCTGTTTCAAACTTTGCTTTGTTTTCACCCCCTTTGAACAAGTTCACAAATCCTTACTCTCAGGACGTGACCCTTTCTATCTTATGAAGATTTGGGACTGTAAATGTCATTCATTTTTCTCTTCTACCTCTCTAATTTTACTCATCCTCCCTTGTCTCTGAAAAAAAAAAAAAGAAATTTACTGTTTGGTTCATGACATCACTACCCTTCCAGTCACTCAGTCTTCTTTGACTCTCCTCCCATCTTGAGATTCTCCAAGCTCTGGCAGTTCTCTCTTATCCCCAGTGTTCCCATAATGCCCCCATTACCTTCTGCATGCCACCACATAGCTCTATGTTTTAAATCCTCTACCCTGCCTTTGGTGTTCCATTCCTTAGAATAGCTCTGCTTCATTCTACACAGCGCCACCAGAATAATTTGTGTAGAACACATAGATGAGACAAGTTATTTTTATGCTCAGAGATTTCAGTGGCTCCTTAATACATACAATATCAAGCGTAAGTCCTGTCAAAGCCCTCAGTCCTTCCACAACATGGCCCCAGACAATTTCCATCCTTCTCTCTTATTTCCTATCCCCATTGTACTCTTCTAGCCCAGGTAGACGGCTTGTTCTTGAATGGATTCTACTTACGTTCCTCCTTTCTGGAGAGTGCTCCTATATTTGTTCTTTAGAGGCTCAGCGTGAGTTCTGTTTTCTCCACAAAGCCCTTCAGAATTCATCTGTTTCTCTATAGGACTTTGCTTCTACTGCTGTTTTGACACTGAGCATATTTTGCTTTAATCCATTATTTCCCTAAGTGTTCTCTAAGAGATGTTTCAAGCTAAAAGAATGGCCAGTGAAGTTTGAGAGATTTCAAACACGTAGAGCTACCATCCCCATGGCCTTTGCCCCCTGTGTCAAGCACTGCAGCATATCAGAGGCGCAGGAAGGAAAGTAAGCTGCTTAATTTGGTTTCTTCCACTGTTTCCCAAACTTACTTGTCATAGAAAAATATTTTTCTTATAAAATAGGAACATCAAATGCAATACACTTTGGAAAAGTACTCCCTTAAGCTAGATATTTTGTAGAGATGTCTGCTGTACAGATTGAAAGCCCTTTGAAGGCATCCAGTGGGCTGTGTTCATTTTTCTTGCCTTTGCATCTAGTGAATATTTAGTGTTTACTGAGTGAAATCACATTGCAATAGTAAGAACTGATGTTTCTTTGGAGGCTTGAAGTATGAATATTACAAAGAAAAGCTGCTCTGCTGCATGTTGTAACTGACATATACAAAGGTCCTCAGTAAATATTGAAGAATGCTGGATAAATGCTGAGTGTCTTTAAAGGGGTGCAATTAAGAAGGTATTTTTTTCTCAGTTGAACTAATAGAGTGCGTCTGTTTCCCCAATAATTGCATATATGTACTCGCGTGCGTGTGTTTAAATCCAGAAAAGGAAAACTGGGTAAAAGTAGCTTGGTTTTCTAGGTTTTCCACCATCTTTAAATCTTTTGCAGTTTTTGCTTTTACAGGTATGCTGTAATTTAAGAAAACAATTAAAAATAAAAATTCAGGCTTATTTAAAAATATGGTTCTACATAAATTGGTGATATGTGCAGGTGATAGTAAGTACACTATAAAATATGGCATATTGAAATAAAGATTCCTGTTGGGCTTAAAATACCATTTAACTCACTGATGGAAACCACATACAACTTTTTGTGCATGTACTACATGCATTAAGCAACACAGTCTGCCGATTCTCTTAGCTAAGGTGGCGAAAGAACAGAATGGTTTAGTCTTAGTAATTTTTGTTAAAACTAATAAACCAGCCCCCACCCCCACCACGACAACAAAAATGTCAGACTGGTAGTAATGCTGTATTCATAAAGCAGCCTTTGTTCTGAAAACTGTTTTTTTTTTACTGGGTATGTCTGTACAGGCATGTTATTATGCACACACATAAACATTTATAAGCACAAATAACATGGGCATGAATATTCACAATATCCTGTCTTTTAGTTCTGACAAGAGTTGCTTCCTGGAATCTGCAAGGTTTAGCTTAGTAGACAGAATGGAATTTAACCCTTTTCTCTATCTGCTCCTGAGCTCAGTCTATTCAGCTTCTTCACAGGATGGGAAGAATTTCATCTTCAGAAGAGTGATTTGCATTTCGTGGGGGACTCATTCTAATTGTTAACAACCAAATTCTAAAAGTGTCTTTCCAATTCTGTTTAAAATTCTTTTGTTTCTCCCTTTTTTTTTTTTCTTTTCCCCCTTTTAGGCTCCAGCTAAGAATGGAGACACCACTGGATGTTTTGTCAAGGGCAGCATCTCTGGTGCATGCTGATGATGAAAAACGTAAGTCAGGCGTGTGTTTTAATTGCTTTTTACTATGCCCTCTAGTCTCCTGCACTGTAATAAAAGCATGTGTTGCACGACATGGTTTTGTGGCTATATGCTGTTAATTTCGGTTGGTTTCCTCAGAGATACCAGCTTGGCATCCTCATTTTTATTTTCAAGTGCCCGAATCTGTAAGTCTTTGATTGCTAGGGCTTGAACAGTTAACTGCAGGATGTCCTTTCCTTCCCAGCTTCCTCTAGTGGGATCTGGAATGGCGTAGATACTCCTTACCTGTCTTAGAAGTTTAGATAAATATGTGTTGGTTGATAGACTAATTGACCAGCAGGGAACTAGAGATGGAAAAAATCATCCGAGATCCTTCCTGTCATTGGAAGTGTGCAGTACATATCATAATGGAAAACAGTTGTGAAAATTCCATTAGCATAGCTGAGAGGGAGCAGATATTGGGGGGAAGAGCATGCACTAATGTGGGGGGAGGGGCAAAAGGAGACTGAACCTCGACCCTGGAAGATTAGTCCACAAATGTTAAAGTGGCTTTCCTGCTCACCCTAAGGTCTATTTGGTTTTTTTTAAAGATTTTATTGGGGGATAAGTTTTTAAATGTTCTGTTCAAGATTAAAATTGCTTGCTGAACAATATTTGCAAGTAGGACTTGTATGAATAGCTAGTTAACAAGCTTTGTTCAACGTTAATAAGAAGTTTTTCTATAAGACCGTATTTTGAATTTCTGTTTTATAATGCCCACATTTAGTTAAGATTAGAAAAAGAAAATACTGTTTGTACAAATGAAAACCAGAAGGGGTGACCTCAGGGCAGCTCCTGGTGCCCTGAGTGTAGAGGGTTGGTTTCTTTTTTTCTGCTGCCTTCTCAGGTTCTCTCCTGGAACCCAGCTTCAGGATCACTCTGTTCAGGTTGGAGGCCTGTGTAGTTTCCACATGCGTGAGCAACGATTGAATGCTTATGTGTAAGGGACGTACATAGATGGGCAAGGGTTGCCCCTGCCTTCATGGGGCTTATGAACTTAGTGTATATAGATTCTTGCAGCTGTAAAATGTATAGATGGGGAGACCGGGTATGCTGAGTGACATAGATGCAGGGCCTCCTTGGATCCTACAGCTTGGGAGAGCAGTTTTCATAGAAATAGGATGATACTGCCAAGGGAGAAAGGAATTCTTACTTTTCTCCTGTGTTGAACAGTCATTGGTATTTTGCAGAGTAAGGATATACAGTTGGCTCTCTGTTTCTGCCAGTTTCGCATCCCCAGATACAAGCAAGCACAGGCTGAAAATAATTTGGAAAGAAAAGTTACATTGTTGCTGACATGTACTATGTAGTTAGGCCTACAATGGTTGGGTCTCTGCTGAACATGTGTAGACTTTTTTTCCATGTCATTCTCCAAACAATTCAATATAACAACTATTTACATAGCGTTTACATTGTATTAGATATTGTAAGTAATCTAGAGATAATTTAAAGTATATGGGAGGATGTGCATATGGTATATGCAAATGCTATGCCATTTTACATAAGGGACTTGAGCATCCTCAAATTTTGGTGTCCACAGGGGTCCTGGAACCAATCCCCTGTGGGTACCAAGGGACAACTGTATACATATAATAGGCTACAACAACCATAGAGTAGACTTTATTCTGGAATATTCTTCTTTGGACTCTGGCGATTCCAACTGATTTAGTAATGGACTGGCATAATCCTGGAATTCCTCTGTAATGGTTTCAGTTTCTTGGGATCATTTTTTACATCTAAAGAGAGGAAAAAAGTCCAGAGATGTCTATAATCATTATTAACATGTAGACAACACTTTTCAGAAACTTTTTTTTTTCCTCCAGATTTTATTGGGGAATTGGGGAAGGGAATAGTGTTGGGGAATTGGGGAAGGGGAACATTGTGTTCTTCCAGAACCTATCAGCTCCAAGTCAAGTTCTTGTCTTTCAATGTTAGTTGTGGAGGGCGCAAACTCAGCTCCAAGTCCAGTTGCCGCTTTCAATCTAGTTGGGGGGGGGCGGGGGCGGGGGCATAGCCCACCATTTCATGTGGGAGTCGAACCGGCAACTTTCTTGTTAAGAGCATGCGCTCTCACCAGCTGAGCCATCTGGACTCCTGTTGGCAGTTCAGCTTGGGCACAGCTCACTGGCCCATGTGGAAATCGAACCAGCGATCCTGTTGCTCAGAGCTTGCGCTCTTAACTAACTGTGCCACCCGACTGTCCCTGAGAAACTTTTAAAACTTTTTACTGTGGCGCGCTCTGCTCTGCACCACTCCTAAGAGCGTAGAGCTAAAAAACCAAGTGTTCATTGTATTTTCTATTACCTAGTGATGTAAGTATGTGAAAATTCATGTAATTTATAGACAAAGTTGAGCAGTAAGTTCATTCTTTCAAGTAGATTTCTTAAGATTTATTTGGGCTTATTCAGCCCGATTTCAGCTTTCCCTGCCCTAGATTAAATTCTATTTTTGCTTTTGTTATAAATTGCTCTTAAACTTAACATTCTCTTCAACACTTTAAAACAGTCTTGTGTATGTAATCTGATTTGGGTGTCTTATTCCAAACAGAAAAATGTTCTACTACTTGAGATCAGTTTCCCAACTCATGTAGGTGACCTAAATGATTCTCTTTTCTTTTGCTCATGGAGAACTGAAAACTTAGGCATGTTTGAAGATGTTATTGTTTTAGCATTTTGAAGAGAACAGTACCTATTAGGACTTGAGTATATAATACCCTGATAGCCTTAAGGCTTCATTATGTCTACTAGTGGAGAATAAAAGAAATATCTCAATAGTACACTGTAGAGCTCAAGTCAATAGTGAAATGGTGGTTTTGTAGTAACACAATAGTCGCTTATCTGGATGGCCTAGAAGGAATAAATTTACTTAAAATAATCATTCCACTGCTCATGAGACATTGACTTAATCAGCGTCCAGGTTAATCCTGGAAGGTACTTAATGAAAATACAACGTGAGATAGCCAATTTTCCTTGTGCTTGAGGAATCTCTCCTTTCAGTGGTCATTTATGCTGGTGCTGGGAAGACCCCAACCTTTTTTCTAACTTGTATTTTAGTAGTCAAAATTGAACAAAATTTACACAAAAAGGACAGGACATTTGTATACTGACGCTTAAAACAACACCTTTAACATGATACTTAATTTTCTTGTGATATTTACAAAATGTTTTATTTTTGGTAGAGATTTTGTTCTTGTACCTTCTGATAAGATGCTCTTGTATCTGCTGACTTCCTCACTTAGATTAAAATAATTTTAAGGGAGCACCACAGGAAGAAAAGTCTCTTAAAAGTGTTGCGTCCATGTTAATATAATAGTAATGATTATAGACATCTATTGACTTTTTTTCTCTTCTCGCTTTTGAGGATTTGGGTGGAGAGAATAGTACTTTTGATCTGGTCTAATGAGTATGCATGTAATCAGAAAAAGCTGGATACGGTTGGTATGAGTGGTGATGCAGAGGGAGCAGGAAGAAAGAGAAGGCAGCTTTTGCAGGTGTAGCATCTGCTCCTAGAAATTTGCTAACTCTCCTGTCTGATGAAGGTGTTTGAAAGCTAATTGATGAAGCATAAATTATCATAATCCTTCCAAGTAAAGCGTTCCTAGGAGTGCAAGCTTTTATGATTATGGTGACTGATGCTCAGATGTGTGGAATACTTTGGTGTCCTATCCAATTAATCGTAACATAATGATCAGTTGCCCTCATACAGTTTTCTCAGATTTATTTCTTGCCTCCAAGATCATGATGACTTTCAGTCAGCCTCGGCATCAATAATACAGGAAACCAGTTGCTTGTGTGCACAAGTTACGGCGATTTTAGCCAGCACTTTCCTTTGAGCAGATCACCTGGGCCTGATTTTTTTTTTTCCTTCCTCTCCTTTCCTCTTTACTCCCTTGCCTTTCCTCTCGGCATGTGATATGGTGGCTTTCAAATATTTTTGACCATGGCACAGAGTTAAAAAGCATGTATATTGTGACCTTTGTACTCATTTATTGACATATCTGATAGAAAAGCTGTGTGAAACAATACTTCCCCTGACTGTGCATGGTGTAGTTTGATTTGCCTGTTTTATTCTTTGCATTCTACTTTATGTAGATAAAAGTTAGGTCATGACTCATTAAATTGATTTTAGGATCCACTAATGAATT
Organism: Hipposideros armiger; assembly: GCF_001890085.2. NCBI lineage: Eukaryota > Metazoa > Chordata > Mammalia > Chiroptera > Hipposideridae > Hipposideros > Hipposideros armiger. The sequence goes on along the minus strand of NW_017731446.1, from coordinate 18,194 downwards.
GGGACCTGCCTTTGAAAAACATGATTTGGTTTGTATCTCGTCGTTGGATAAAGTTATTTCTGGCTCCTCCATTTGCATGCTGGGAAAGTTTGACTAACATGTGGGGCACGAAAATACAGTGAGCCAGGGTATTCAGACATGCTGGAATTAGGTGACTGGACAGGAATGATGTCATCATCATATTGTTCTCTTTCAAGAGCACTAGAGGACTTGGCACACCAATTGTAAGCAAACATGACTACTCCATTCAAGGCAGTTCCTCTCTATTCTAAGCCTGTGTTGTTCCTGATTGTTAGAGTCAGTGCTCAAAAAAATGGTCAGTCCCTTTTGGCTAAACTTATTTAGTTCTCTCTTGTTCCCTAACTGCTCGTATCTGCCCCACGGCTCCATTGAGACTATCTAGTAGACACTGATTGAGAGGACACCAAGCTGATACTTTTTAGCCCAATTTGATGGCTTTGGTCATTGCCTTTGTGGTTTTTAGTCCCTAATCCTAAACACCCGAGAGAGATACCGTGCATTTCCATCATGACAGGGGCCCACCGTGGCAGCGATTCCCAAAGAGAAGAGGAAGTGGCATTTGTAAGCATTCTGAAAATGCCTTCCCGGGTGATTCTGATGTGGGGTCCCTTTTCCTAGATGAGAATCACAGGTCTGATAATATTCCTGGAGGAGTTCTGGATCTGTGTTTTTGAGAAAGAGGGGCTAGATCCTTCTGGTTATGGGATGCCGTAATTCTGTGGCTATCATATAGCCTTTAACCAGATTTCTCCAGTTGTTCATATTTTGTCTCATTGCCTTTGTCATTCTCTTTCTCTCTTTCTCTCTCTCTTTGTATATACACACATATTTGTATACACACACACACACACACGCAGGCCCTCATTCAACATCATTTGTTATTACGTTGATGAGATGCTGTAGGAGCTTAACTCTTGTTTATATCAATTAGACTATGGTAAAATTGGTTTCATTATGCAGTGTTTTGCAGAAAGTCACAGAACCTATTGATGATAAGTGAGGACTTACTATATATATATGTATATATACACTTGTATATACAGTATGTGGATTGTTTTTCCTGAAACATTTGAGAGTAAGTAGGAGATATCATGCCTCTTTACTCCTGAATGCTTAACTATGTATTTCCTATGAATGAGAACATTCTCTTGTATGACCACAATATGGTTATCTTCATTAAAATGTTATGTATGTAAGGATGAAAGCAGGCATAAAATCTTGATGCTTATAGTTATTTTACAACTTCATGACCAGAGTATGAATTTGTAATTTAATATAGCCAATAAAAGTTACCTATGATACAATAGATGATGATTTGCTACCACTAAACCGTGTCCCACTAATGGATGGCACCCACTGCCACCATGCTGCTTTCTCTAATGCCATCATGCCTGTACTGCCATATGTCCTTTAACACAATTTCCCCACCACTTTTATCTTGCAAACTCTTATACACTGTTTTTTTGTACAGATTATGGTGATCTAAGTTGGCTTTCTCTTAGTGCAAATGCCTCAATTTCATATTAGGGTTGTTTCTGTCCTTTTCTCATTAGACTAGGGGAAAAAAATGTAAACACAGTCACTGAAATCATTGATTATACAGTAGGTATGTGATTCAGAATATGCTCATGTCAGATTCTTAAAATGGTCTTATTGAAATAACAACACACGTAAAAATGCCTCACTGACCCCCGAGCACTTTTTTTGTCTGTGGACTTCAGTTTAAGTATTACGTATTATTTAAGTATTGCTCATTTCTGTAATTAGTCCCAGTTTATTAGATAAGGTAACTGAGGCGTACAGAGTTTAAATAATTTTCCTAAGGATATTGAGCTGGTAGTGACTGTGCTGAGATTTGAACATAAGCGAGTCTTTAAACCCCTAATTTTTCTGCCGTATGCCTTCTCAGATAGTGTTGAAGACTTGACTGCTGATTTAAAAAAATACAAACAAAATAAAACTGTATGGGGCTGGCTGAGTGGTGCCATGGTTAAGAGCTG
>NW_017731446.1:13292-14591 GCF_001890085.2 Hipposideros armiger | reverse complement strand
ATCAGATCACATTAGCATAATAAATGTTAGAAATGGATCTCCACTGGTGAAAATAATGGCTTGTTAATTAGCATAATGGATGTTGAAAATAGATTCTGCTACCAAATAGCTCTTTAGACACTTGAGAATGGTTTATTTTGTTTCTCTTAAACCAATATTTCTCAATCTTTAGAAATCCATGCTTCCCTTTAATACACATAAAAATGCTATGAGCTATTTTAATGTCATTTGCAATTCAGTTTAAAATACTGGAGTCAGGAATGCTTGGATGAAGCAGTTCCTTTTTTTTTTCATTTGATGCGTATCTTCCTAGATGTCCCCTTTGCCTCCCAGCATGTTCTTCCCTCCTCTTTTCTCTTCCCCTCTCTGCATCTTAAGAATCACAGTGCTGATCAGTCTCTTGTCCAAATATCCCCAGTACAAGCAAACATTCTTTGTGGGATATGTCTTCTAAACTTATCGTGTGATGTCGCTGTCTTCTGCACCCATATGGCTGTCAGTGTCCCTCCTGTAAGGTGGTACTTTCATCCCTAAACAATGATACCTGTATGTGATCAGATTTAGTGTGGTGCACCTAGGCCTACCACCAATCTTAATCTTTCCAAGAGTTTTTAGGAATGAAGGGACAGAAGCGGGTAGGGCAGACTGGTGACAGGTGCATGAAGCAACCAAGTCTAAGACTCTAGGGAACAATGGGAACCCCAGAAAACAGAAGGCCCCTCTACTCCTTTTCAAGGGGCAGCCACTACCCAGCTCTGGCCTCTTGTGTCACAGTTGGCTCATGAGAGCTGACTCTGAGTCTCTTCCCGACTCTGGACCTCACGTTGGGAGCTTGAGGTCAGTCATCATGGGAGTGTTCATAACATGGCAAAAGCGACGGACAGATCAGGGCTTTTCGGTTTTTCCTCCCGACAGCCAGTTGTCACCATTTACATGCATACCTTGTATTAGTGCACTTTGCTTTATTGTGCTTCACAGATGTTGCATATTTTTACAAATTGAATGCAAGGTCCTCCACCAGCAAAAAGATTATGACTTGCTTCATTGTGGACTTGCAATATTTCCAAGGTCTGCCTGTACCATGGCACAGGCTCCAGCTGACTGCTTTTACATGGTAACATGGGGCTGGATTTGTCAGTATTCTGATTGTTAAACAAACTGAAACGTGGGTTTTCATGTAAAATTTCTAGATTTTAAAAATTTCATGTGAGCCAAAGAATAGTTTCTTGCCAAATTGGACCTGTAAGTATTATCTATATGTGCTTTCTGGTCTAGTTTTTTTTTAAGATTTTTTTTTTT
>NW_017731446.1:9002-10417 GCF_001890085.2 Hipposideros armiger | reverse complement strand
GCAGCCCAGCTCCAGGTTGAGCTGTTGTTCAGCATCTTAGCTGTAGAGGGCAGTGTCACTGGCCCTCATATGTGGGATCCGAACCGGGACTCTCTGGCATCCCAAGCCAGCTCTTGACCATTGCGCCACTTGGCCGGCCCGAGGAAAGACTTTCTTAATTTGGTAGGTTTGTATATTTTTCTCCCAACCTGCCTTTCTGCTTGCTCCCCACTCATATATCCAAAAGCAAAGCCCATCACTGGACACCTCCTATCTTCTTACATAGAATTTGTATTTGACCCTCCCCAAGAAGAGTCCGCTAATATTAGAGAGGGAGCATGACCCAATTTTTATTCTTAAATATGAATGACTATCAGAGGATCATTGAGGAAAACAAACAGGATGAAAGAAAAGACCCAGAGTAAGCAGAATTTGGGGAATATGGAAGCTAAAAACAGAGTAGCTTGTCTCTTCAAAGAGATTTGAGATACTGAATATGTTAAATAAAAGTAGCCTGCTATGAAAAAAGATCATTTAAACAACAAAGTTCATGGAAATTTACAATATGATTATCAAACTTAAAAGATTAAACAGATCAACTTGAGAATCAAATGGATGTGATTAAAAACAAAATGATCGCTCTGGAAGGTAGGCAACAAAACTTTGCAGATAGTACCAGGAAATTAGGAGGTAATACAGATCAACCTCAGGATTTTAAACATTTATCATCAGGTAGAAGTTTGTGTGGGATGACTGCAAAGAAGTATTGAGAAGATTCATTTCTTGGAAAAACAGGAAATAAGAGAGCCAAATGAACAACTAAAATAATAATAAAACAAACCCAAAGTAGAAAGGAAAATGATCTCTGTTTTGTCTTTATACAGTAAATCTCCCCCCCCCCCAATTCTATAGGGGGTATGTACCGAGACCCCCAGTGGACACTTGAAACCAAAGATAGTATCGATATCTATATATGTAGTTTTTCTTATACATACATACCTCTGATAAAGTTTAATTTATAAATTAGACACAGTATGAGATTAACAATGACTAATAAAATAGAACAATTATAACAATATACTATAATAAAAGTATTGTGAATGGCTTAGGGCCATTATTAAGTGCAATAAAGGTTACTTGAACACAAGCACTGAGATATGGAGACAGTAGATCTGATAACCAAGATGGCTACCAAGTGACTAACGGGCGGGTAGCGTATATAGTGTGCATATGCCAGACAAAGGGATGATTTATGTCCTGGGCGGAATGGAGTGAGATTTCATCATGCTACTGAGAATGGTGTGCAATTTAAAACTTAGGAATTGTTGGGCTGGCTGAGTGGCGCTTTGGTTAAGAGCTGGCTTGGGACGCCAGTTCTGAGCAGCAGGGCCCCGGTTTGGATCCCACATGGGGGCCAGTGACACTGCCCTCTATAG
>NW_017731446.1:0-8807 GCF_001890085.2 Hipposideros armiger | reverse complement strand
GATTCCCCAGCGCTGTTCCCCTCCCCCAATTCCCCAATAAAATCTTTAAAATAAATAAATAAATAAGTAAAACGTAGGAATTGTTTATTTCTGAATATTTCGTGTAATATTTACTGCTGGTAACTGAAACCATGGAGAACGAAACCACAGGTAAGAGGGGACTACTGTAAATGAAAATGAAAATAACCAGTAAACCTAAACAGTAAAACTAAAACTTTTTAAAAAAGTGACCAATAAATTGGTTAATTAAGGAAAAAAAATATGCAATTTACAGGACATTAGAAATGAGGAAAGGGACATTATTATGAGTATAGGTGAGAATAATATACAAATATATGCACATATAATAGAAAATTAACAAAATTGATGAAGTGGACCATTTTATTTAACCATGAAGAGGTAGAAAATCTGAATTGGTCAATAATTACAGGGAAAATGAAAAGATAGTCAAAGATATGAAGCCAAACTGAATTTATAGGTGAGTGTTACCAAATCTTCAAGAAACAAATTTCCTTATAAGACTATCCTAGCATATATAGCATTTTCTATTTCTTTCTGTAAGGGTAATATAACCATGATACCAAAACTGGACAAGGAAAGAGCAAATTGTATGTATATATTATAAATCAATTTCACTTATAGCATAGATACGAAAACCCTAAGTTAAATATTTAAAAAAATCAGTCTGGCAGTATATTAAAAGAGTAACATATCACATGTCCAAGTAAGTTGTTTGCATCACAAGAAGGCAAAGATGGATAAATAATGGGAACTCTTATAATAAATTCTTTGTGTTACTTTAATAGATTAAAAGAAGAATCTATATAATATTCATAGCTGAAGCTCAAAAGTATTTTATGAAATTTAGTATTCATGAAAAACTCTTAGCATGATGGGAATTAAACTTTCTAAAATTGATAAAAGTTATCTGCTAAAAACATGAATATATTTAATGGTGAAATAGTTTAAGTCAGGAGCAAGACAACTCGAATAGCTTTGAACCCGAGGCTCTAGCTAGTGAATTTAAAAAAAGATATAAAAACTGAAAAGAGATAGGTAAAACTGTAATTTTCAGATGTTTATAACAGTCTACCAGAAAATCATAACAATAAATGGGGGAAAAAACTACTAGGACTAATAAGAGACTTAAATAAGGTAGCTGATAAAAATAGCATTAAGAAACATCATTATCCCTTTTCACTTGCAGTGACCAGTGGTTATCTCTAAAAAACACTCAAACAAAATCTCATTCACATATCAACCATAGATATAAAATTTTTAGTTTAAATACCTTACAAACCTGTAAGATGTGCATGAATAAATTATAAAATTATTTAATGACAAAGATCTGAATAAAAGGAAATACAAACTATAATTCTGAGTAGAAAGATTCAATCAAAAATGTCAGTTATATTTAAATTAATCTAGAGATTCAATGTAATCCTAATCTGAATATTAAGAGTAATATTTAGTTGATAAACTGATTCTAAAGTTCAAAGTTGTTGAAAAATTAAGGGTGGGGAAGGGAGGGTTTTGCTATATCAGACATTAAAACTGTAAATTTTATTACTATAAAGTAATTAAAATGGAGTAATATTGGTATTAGGGATAACTATAGCAGTATTTCTTAAACATGTTTCAAAACTACAGTTAATAGTAACAAGCATTTTACAATTTAACCAAGTTTATATAAACATACATCTGAAACAAGTTTCATGAGATGATACTTTACTATATCAGAAGTACTCTGCTATTTTCTATTTTATTCTACATTAAAAGACAATGACAGCAATGGTGGTATGACCCATTAAACTGATTTTAGAAACCACTAATGAGTAGAAACTTGCAGTTTGAAAAACCCCAAGCTGGAGTAATTGAAACAGAATAAAGTTCAGAAATACAGACACACACACACTCACAAACACACACATACAAATTTAATATATCATAAAGGCAAAAATTTAAATCCACGGAGGAAGAATTGTTTAAAAAAAGCTATGACAGTTGGGTAATCATTGGGAACAAAGTTAAGTTAGGGAGGTTTCTCACCTCATACTATACCCCCAAATACATTTCAAATTAGTTAAAGAATTTATATTCTATGTAGACCTTTAGAATCAACTGTGATGGACCTATAAGGTTTATATAATCCAACATCCAGTCACCAAAGGAGATCTCAAATACTGCTAGATTCAGTTCAGATCAACAAATATGTACTGTCCACCCATTTTGAACAGTGTGTTACGTTTTCTACAAGCTCACAATCTTGAAGTGTAAGGAAACAATTATATAAGTAACCATGATGCACAGGAGAGTGTTGGTCACCCTCAGACATTTCCAAAGGATTACGATGATTCTAAGGAGAAAGAGACCATCTGAGAGAGAATAAGAAAAGGTTCACGGAGAAGGCAGAACTAGAGAGAAGTGAGGAGTAGGAATGGAGAGTGATGCCATGTTCCCAGCAGTGGGAACAGCATCAGGAAAGACGTGGAGATAGACTTGGTGCATGGTGTTTGTGGGGAGTGATGGTCCTGTTGGCTGGAGGAAAATAGACATAAAAATGGGGAGTAGTAGACTAGGATGGGCAGAGAGGTGTGGGGGCATACTGTGAGTACTAGTGTGAGGAAGTTCTGGTTGATTCAGTAGGTAATGAAGAGCCACTAATGGATTTTGAGTAGGAGAATGATGTGAACTCCCTTTCCCCAAACAAACACTGATTTTTGTAGCAATTAAAAGATTAAGATTATATATTTAATTTACAAGATCTGACACCAAAAAGTATTGATAGTAGGCGTTGAATACACTTTAATTAGGGATACTTGAATATATTGGTTGTTATTAGAAAACCAGTCATCCTTTAAAAGAAACAAGCTTTATAGAGGTTTTTGTATTTCAGGAACATTTAGAGAAGCCAAATTATGATCAATGAACAATAAAATAAAAAAAATGTGAGGGTCTATAGCTCCTGGGCTTTGTGACAAAGAGCCCTACTAAAGAAATTTGATCTAGACTGGTTCTAATATAATTCTACCTCCAGTGAAAGCAGTGAGGGGATTTACAAGACTTCGTTTATTCAAAAAGTATTATTGAGAGCCAGATTTGTGCAGAAAACCATGTTAAGCTTTGAAGAGAACATTAAAATGTATAAAACATAACTCGTACTTAATATCTAGCGAGATAGACTTTAATAAGCAATTGTATTAGTTTTCATTTGCTGCTGTAACAATTACCACAAGCTTAGTGGCTCAAAGCAACACCCATTTATTTTGTTGTTCATTGATCTTAATTTGGCTTCTCTAAATGTTTCTGACCTTAGTAATTTTGTTTCGACTGTGGCACTTTAGGTCCACTTTCCCCCATTATTTTCCTTCTGTCTGAGCTTTAGAAGAATTTCAGAGATAAATTACAGTGGGCTACATTACCTTTGCGTGAGTACACCATCTTTTCTTACTCTTTCTGTATTAAATTTTAAGCTGTTATTTTTTTTTCTAAAAACAGGACATTCTGGTCACTGAAGAGGTAGATAATTCAGTTTGAGGGCAGGCCCTACTTGCCTATGTCCACAGCATCTCACTTTTTTCTCTGTAGCGTAAACATAAACTTTATAAGCAAAAGAAAAGCCTTATTAATATTTGTATTATCATTGACTATGTCCCAGCAGGAGCATTTTAAGTAAAGGCAGTAAATTATTCTTGAGACTGGTTGAAAATACAGCTGGTTCAGATTATAGGAGTGTAGCTGTTGTTTACCGATTTTTCAAGAGTACAGAATTAAAATATAAAGGAATTGATAACTGTCCTTGCAGTATGTGCATAAGAACATATTTAGAGAAGTGTCAGACTTTTTCTTCTATGGATTTGATTATTTTTCATAATTTTTTAAAATAATTTTTTATTAGTTTCAAGTGTACAAAGCAACATAATAGTTAAGACATTTAAACCCCTCATAAAGTCATAACCCACCCACAAGCTATTACCCTTCTCACATTTATATAGCTGTTACAATACCATTGACTATCTTCCCTATATTGTACTCCATGTCCCGTGACTATATATACCTATATATTTATAGTTGACATTCAGTATTATTCTACTTCAGCTTTTCAGGCATATAGCGTGTTGGTCAGGCATCTACACAGTCTATGATGTGATCCCCCTGATAAGTCCAGTGTCCATTTGACCTTACATGATCTTTACAACATTGTTGATTATATTCCCCATACTGTATTAACTACCAGTTTGTATTTCTTCATGCCTTTACCTTTTTCATCCTGCCCCCAACCCAATTCCCATCTATCACCCTGATAGATCTAATACCCATCTGGCACCATACCTACTTATTACAATATTATTGACTATATTCCGTATGCTATACCCTACATCCCCATGATTACTATATGACAACCAATTTGTACTTCTTAATCCCTTCCCCTTTCGCCCATCCTTAGCCCCCCTCCCATCTTAAAGAAGTCCCTCTAAGGTTCCTTATAATACTAGTTTGGTGGTGATGAACTTCTTTAGGTTTTTCTTGTCTGGGAAGCTCTTTATCTGTCCTATTCTACCCAGCCTTGCTGGGTAGAGCAATCTTGGTTGTATGTCGTTGCTTTTCATCACTTGGAATATTTTCTGCTTCTCCCTTCTTGCCTGCAAAGTTTCTGTCGAGAAACTGACAGTCTTACGGGGCTCCCTTGTAGGTAACTAACTGCTTTTCTCTTGCTGCTTTTAAGATTTTCTCTTTGTATGTAACCTTTGGCATTTTAATTATGATGTGTCTTGGTATTGGCCTCTTTGGGTTTATTTTGTTTGGGACTTTCTGTGCTACCTCTGCTTGAATATCTATTTCCTTCACCAGGTTAGGGAAGTTTTCTGTCATTATTTCTTCAAATAGGTTTTCAATTCCTTGCTCTCACTCTTCTCCTTCTGGTACCCCTATAATGCAAATGTTGGTGTGCTTGCTATTGTCCCAGATGCCCCTTAAATTCTCCTGAATTTTTTGGATTCTTTTTTCTTTTTGTTGTTCTGGTTGAATGTTTTCTGCTACCTTATCTTATATATCGCTGGTTGGATCCTCTGCTTCATCTAATCTACTGTTGATTCCCTGTAATATATTCTTCATTTTCATTATGGTATCCTTTCTTTCTTTTTTTTTTTTTTTTTAAAGATTTTATTGGGGAATTGGGGGAGGGGAATAGCTAAGTTGTTGTCCTTCAGTCTTAGTTGTGGAGGGCACAGCTAGCTCAGCTGTAAGTCCAGTCACCATCTGGCCACCTGTCAGCAGCTCAGGGCAGCTCAGCTCAAGGTGCTGTGTTCAATCTTAGTTGTTGGTGGGCGTAGCCCACCATCCCACGCAGGAGTCAAACAAGCAATCTTGTTGTTAGGAGCAATGCTCTCACCAGCTGAGCCATCCTGCCACCTATTGGCAGCTCAGCAGCAGCTCAGCTCAGACACAGCTCACTGGCCCATGTGGGAATTGACCCAGCGACCCTGTTGCTCAGAGCTTGTGCTCTTAACTAATTGAGCCACTTGGCCGGCTCTGTATCCTTTATTTTTGACTAGTTCTTTTCAGTGGTTTACATCTCAATTTTTTTGTTTCCTATCTCTCTGTTGAAGTTCTCCCTGAGATCACTGAGCATTCTTATAACAAGTGTTTGGAACTCTGTGTCTGATAGATTGCTTATCTCTGTTTCGCTTAGCTCTTTTTCTGGAGCTTTGTTCTGTTCTTTTATTTGGGACATGTTTGTTTGTCTCCCCATTTTGGCTGCCTCCCTGTGTTTGTTTCTATGTATTAGGTAGGGCTGCTATGTCTTCCGGTCTTAGTAGAGTGGCCTTATGTAGTAGATGTGCTGTGGGGTTCAGTGGCGCAGCCTTCCTGGTCACCTGAGCTATGCGCTCCAGGTGTGTCTCTTGTGTGGGTTGTGTGTGCCCTCCCCTTGTAGTTGAGCCTTGGTTGGTAATTGCATATCTGTGTGAGGGACTGACCCTTGAGCTCACTGGTGAGAACCGGCCATGACTACAGCGGGGGAGTTTGGTGCAGGTGCTGACCCTATGGAGCAGGATCTGCCTCAGGGCTCTGGTGCCTGCCCAATTTGTCCCTTGTGTGTGTTGTACTTGGAGGTGGCTGGGTAATGCTCCAGCTTGTTTTGAAGCTGGCCACTGGGGGAGCCAGCCCCAGGACCACCTTGGAGGGGATCCGCTGTAGGTCTACTTCAGCCACAGCTTGTGTCCCACACGGGGCCACCCATCGGGATCCAGAAAGAAAGCCACAGATGGCTGCCGTCAGTGCTGTGCTTGGAAGTGCCTTGAGAGGCCAAGCCGCTAACCAAGGCTGTGCCGCTTGTGCTGGGTTAGGGCTGCTCAGCCAGAGGTACAGGACACACTCAAGCTAGATGCTGCTTGCCTGGGTTCTGCAAACCTTGAGAGACCCTAGGAAAGTCTGAAACTTGAGCCAAAGCAGGCATTATGCACGAAAAAGCCACTGAAAGTGGCCTGGGTGTGCCCAAAAGTTAGTCAGGGCCTGGTCTCAAATTACCAGGGCGTGGCGAAGAAAGCCGGGGAGACTCAGAAATGGCGGCCGCCTGTGTTTGCACTCCTGGAAGGGGGAGGACTCAACGAAGAAACAATGGCTTCTGCCAGCTCTCTGTCCAGGAGAAAGCTGCCTTTCCATCCCCTGTCCCAAGCCAGACAACTCAGTTCCCCACCATATGTCCCTGCTGCCTTTCCAGCTGATTCCCCAGCGCTGGAGCTCAGAGCGAGTGATTCGTTGGTGGGTAAATCCGTTCACGTTCCCTTTAAGAGGAGCGCCTGTGAGTGCAGCTGCCCTCTGTCCCAGACAAAATCTCTGCAGGTTTTCATAACCAAAAATTATGGGACTTCTCTCCCCAGTACTGGATACCTGGGCTGGGGTCTCTCGCTCCTTTAGGGGGTGGAGGGGGGGGACCCCCATAGCCGAAATAGCCCTCCCGATCTTTAATGGTCACACGCGGGTGTGGGACCAGCCCGTGCCTTGTCTCTGACCTTCCTACCAGTCTGGAGGTGGCTTCTTCTGCACGGCCTTAGTTGAAAGGCGTCATTCAGTTCAGCTTGATTTTAGGTGATTCTCAATAATGGTTGTTTTGTAGATTAGTTGTAATTTTGATGTGGTTGTGAGAGAAGGTAAGCACAGGGTTTACCTATTGTGCCATCTTGGTTGTCTGTCCTCAGCCATTTTTTTTCTATTTTTCATAGTATTGAACTTGAATTTCAGTTGAGATTTATGGAAGTCTCATGACTTAATGTTTACATGTCATATGTGTGACACAGATTATTTAATAAATAAGTTGATGTCCTAATGTTAATAGCATGAGGGAATAGCTTGGTTAAAACTTATCAATTAGAAGATGATTGGTTGAGGTTGAATGTGTGTACACTTAATGTGTGTGTTTTCTTTGGGTGAGTAAATTGTTTATATTGTGGTGGGGAGGGAAGGGTTTAAAAAATATTTGGTTTTTTATCTAATTTGAATATTATTGGTTAATCTTGGCTATTGTTGAACTTTAAAATTTACACAACCATGGTGTCGTGGGTGAGGGTTCTCAACCCCCTAAACTTTGTAAATGTAATAATATTTATGTGCTGTGCTGTTTCCCCTGAGACCAGTTGAGCTACTGAGCGTTTTACAACAGAATGTTGTGAAGTGCCAAAGACTGGTTTTGGCATTTGATGTGTGTTATCCTGCTGAAATAGTTGATATGCAAAAATTTGATGTAAGGTTTTATAGTGGATGCTCCACCTCCCAGATCCTGCGTGCTGCTGGTCACAGGCGAGCCAGTGGTTCTCATCTGTTAGCCTTCAGCTGAAGGGAGTCTGGTTTTCCAGGGTCACACCCCTNTAAAAAAATACAGACACTTAAAAAATCTGAAACACTACTGGAAAGCTAGAAAAGTTGTCTATCTTCAGTAGACCAAAAGTTAGGAAGAATTCCTGGAAAACTGAAAACAGATGTGATTAGATTGACAAAAAATGAAACGAAAACAAAAATAAAAAAGTATAACCCAAAACACAGGTGCAAAAGAAAATAGAATTAAAATGAGAGCTTAGAATGACAACTATCAACAGGAAGGGGCCCTAGAGCAAAATTCAGGAAATTAAAGTATTCCATTTATAACAGTGAGGGCCGGCTGAGTGGTTCAGTTGGTTAAGAGCTCGCTCAAGAGTGACAGCTCTGAGCAACAGAGTCGCCAGTTCGATTTCCACATGGGCCCTAGCTGAGCTGCTGCTGAGCTGTCAATAGGTGGCAGGATGGCTCAGCTACAAAAAAAAAACAAACACAAAGAAAAAAAAAAGCATTTATAATAGTGACCCCCTGACTAAGAACTAAAAACTATCAAGAAAGTGAACATCCTGTCTTGGGAGCATTCCGCATGGTTTAGGGATCTGAGAGACCAGCAGAGTAGAGCTTAACATCACCATGGACACCCCTAACAAAAAGGGTTCTGGGGAAAACAATGTAAGCTTTCCAGTTGGCAGTAAAGTCCTTCACCACTAGAGGAAAGACTTTCTTTCTTTCTTTTTTTTTTAAAGATTTTTATTGGGGAATTGGGGGGTTGGGAACAGTGCTGGGGAATTGGGGGAAGGGGAACAGACAAGTTGCTGTCCTTTCGTTCTTCAGTCTAGTTGTGGAGGACGTCGCCTCACTGGCCCAAAGTTGGCACCATCATTGCTCTCTTCCTGGGCGAGGCAGATCAGTCGCCGGCTTCTGGACCGCCGCTCACGGCAGCTGCTGGCTGCTCACACTGGCTGCTGGCTGCACACGGTAGCCCATGGCAACCC
>NW_017732309.1:591855-592685 GCF_001890085.2 Hipposideros armiger | reverse complement strand
GAGTTAGTACACGATAGCTACAGGATGACATAAAGAAGAAGTCTTTTCTGCTTGAAGGTATCAGGGAAGGCAGTTAGAAATAGACCCTAAGCATGGCCCCTGTCTCATTCTACTAGACTACATGTTTCCTAAGTGATTCTTTAAGGCGAGCTCATGTACAAACCATAATAGTTATTAAAGAATGTGAAAATTTGACTTATACTGAGAAGTAAAATGATTAAATTGTCATTAGGCATAATAACACCATGGCCAGAAAACAGTAAGAATGTAATAGTATGTAATGTTTGTTGTTTTTCTTAAACACAGTGATGACTGCAAAGTCTTCATATTTACCTGAGTCCACAGACAGGTTTGATCAAAGGAAATATTGCTTAGTCTTGCTGAATGAGAATGTCCCCTCTTTATGAATGCCTATCGTTTATCCTTAGGACAGATGACCAAGAGAAACTGTGGGATGCTCCTTCCTAGAGATAGTCTTTGGATGAGTTGACTTAAGGATGACTTAAGGGCCAAATATGTGAGGCACTCAGCGTTCTTCCCTGACAGGCAGCAACAGTGGTGAAGCACATTCATCGGAGGAGCCTCAGAGTGCCCACTCATACAGCCTAGTACCTGAGCTCCAGAGAAATAATTATAACCATCAAATGTGAAAGCGAGGGGTAGAGGGAGGAGGCATCTAGAGTTACCTGGTCAACCTATTCGTGTTTCAGATGAGGAGACAGGTCCAGAGCGGCTAAGTGGCCTAAAACTATAACCTCTGGTTCCTAATTTCGATTTCAGTACTCTGAGAAGCAGGTATTAAAATACCAACCCCTCCCTCAATGATATTT
>NW_017732309.1:582956-584093 GCF_001890085.2 Hipposideros armiger | reverse complement strand
ACTGCTGTACAAAGATCCCTATGGCATCATCCTTCAATAATATGCAAGATATGAAAAATCAGTTATCCCAGAAAACAAAGCAAGGCTCTGATACAAGTGCCCAGAAAGGTTATTTTCTTCTGAACATAGCAAGTTGCTTCCAGGTCGGACACCAGAAAATCTTTGCTGTGAGATCCAGAAAGAGTCCAACTATAGAGCAAAAGAGGAACTCACTTCAAATTCTTTTATTTTCCTCAATACCATGTGTCAATACTAACTAGTGTTGACACCACTTATTAGAAATGAAGACTAAACTCTTGTGAAGATTCTCACTTCTGTTTGTATAGGTAGTCTGAAACCTTTATTCACTAGAAATTTAAAAATTGGAACACAGAAAATGTTTTTTTTATGTAGAATGAGCCTAGCATCTCTATAGTGAAAAAGTTTTTTTTGTTGTTTTAATGCTCACTTTCCACACTCTCAACCCAACAAATCTGACCCTTCCTTTTTGGAAATTCCCTAAAGCATTTTGGAATGTTTTAGAAATAAAAAACATTGCTTTTAACATTTTCAACAACACAATATCTCAAGTAACTCCTGCCCTTTTGGTGACCATAACTGCAAATCTGTAAACTCAGCTGTGGCAAGTCTGTCTATCAAGTTACATATTTCTAATGTTTAAGTTCAATAAAATCACAAACACAATCTTATAAGAACTTTTAGCCTTTTAACATTTGTTTAGTACATGTTTCTATTCTTTTTAGTCCGAACTCAGCACATTCTCCTGAGCTGTGTGAGACACTTGAGAGGGTCGTGGCTACTTAAAGAAATACAAAAATAAAAATAAAAAAGAGTTGTACTTGGAATAGCTTACTAAAAGCCATCCAGAATGCAACAAAGCCAAAACCTGTTTTATGTCCTAAAACATCACACTCTTGACCTTCAGTGCTCTCGTTTAGACACAATGTGGTCGTGAAATTTTGCTGCCAGGCAGATCCAAGTTTTAGATTCAATTTTCATTTTTATAAGCTTCAGTTGCAAAGTCAGAGTATAATTAAAATAATGCTGTGTAAAAAAACTTAATCTTTTAAAATAAAAGGGAAAAATAAAGTATGTAAATTGTCAGGATCAGTACTTGGAACTTAATAGATACTCAAC